>NW_006782724.1:964524-997239 GCF_000442215.2 Lipotes vexillifer | reverse complement strand
CTGACCCAATTACAGTTTGCTTTAAGTTTGTCTACTTTGTATGATCAGCTGTGTCCCTACAGAGGTTTTCTTCAATTTTCAGAGCAGTCTGTATTCAAATTCCTGATCTGCCAGACTCAAACAATATATAATTTGGGTAAACTACTTAAACCTGAATTACTTCATCCATAAAACGTGCATGATAACAGTAAATGTTCCCAACTCATAAACAATTATGAGGATTAAATCAGATGGCCAACATAAACTGGTAATCAAAGAACCTGGCATATAGTAAGTAAATATTGATACACATTTGCAATCATAAAGCTAACCTTTCTCCCTAACTCAAAAGGAAGGCAATGAATTTTTTCAATGTGAAACTTCTGAGTTGTAGTTTTTTGTTGTTGTTGTTGGTTTTTTGTAGTTTTTTATATATATTAAACTATTGAGAACTGTAGCTGATGGTTTAGCTCTGGACCTCAATTTCACCATCACATTTATTTATCTCCTATGTTTTGTGGGATGAATTTTCCCTATCATGGTTCAAAATTATTATATTTCCCCCATATCATGCCACATAAGAACACAACAGTAACATGCATCATTATTTACAAAATTATATGTGGCAGAAAATACTGCCTATAGTGTATGTTGTCTTACAGAGAGTTTTTGAAATATGCTAAAGTTAATTCATTCAATGATAAAAAAAGTTGTAAGCTAATGTAAATTGTTTCCTTTGGTTTTAATGAACAATTTCCCAAACCACCCTTGATTTCATAACTCCCAGAAAACTTTATTTAATGATTTCCCAGTCTTATCTACTCATAAACACACCTTCAGGTTACCTTTTGACTTATCTGTCCTTCTAAAGGAAGACAATAAAGTATTCCTAGTGGCTTGCTATGGCTATAAAGAGGTCCCAAATCCTTTAAACAAATGGTTACAATCTCATTGTCTCATCTTCTTATTGGTGCTAGAGCCTTCTGTCACTGAGTGCTGTTGAACTTGTAGTGTCTCAGTCACAGATAAGCTTTAAAGAGTGGAGATAACTTTTATTTGTTATGGGCAATAAAACCAACATCTCCACTGACTACCTGAAAAGGAGGTATCTGATGATGCAGATCCAGGCAAGCAGAACACAAATCAAAATAGTGTCTAAAGGGCAAGGTGGAGGCACATGTGGTGTAAAACATACACAGTAAAATTATATGGCAATGAGAGAAAATTAGAGAACAGAGAACAAAGGCTAACACAGATCCTATCATGGTAAGTTGCAGTAGGAAGCATAAATCTTCCCATCAAGACCCTTGGATAATGTCTGTTTAATAAATTTTTAATGAAAACAGAAACTGTATAGTTTTATATTTCTCAGGCATCTCCCTTATGTATATGTCATAGTGTGTGTGGTTACATATTCAATTTTTATGAGTCTAACATGTAAGTGAACTCTGAATTTCCCTCATAAAATGTTAAATTCTGTATTTGGGTTTTGGAGATACAGACATTTATATATATTTCACTTCATACGATTTAATGAATATTAATTTTTAAAAATTTGCTGTTTTTTCATTGATGATGGGTTCCATTTTGTCCTTGTAACCGTTTGTTGAGGTCTGGAAGGGATCAGGAGTGTTGAAACACAGTTAAATCTCCTATGAGACCATCACAACATGATACAATATATCACCTGATAACCAATTAGAGCAATTAGCAACTTTCACCTTCAGGCATGTCTTTCTGTTAACTCCCCAAATGCTCTCAAATTAGTCCAGCCATAATGTGTATTTGTTTAAAGTAGTTGTTAATGTTTTAAAGATTTTTTCTGGGAGATATAACTGAAGATATGCCAAGGAGAATTAACTATGGTTGCTTGAGAACAAAACAGTCAAAAGCACTTATAAATATGTTAAATATATGTCATATTGATGGTCATAAGTTTATTTCCAAAAACCTGATTATTCTACAAGAAGATATATAAAAGACAATATAAATGATAATTATTAAATTTATATATTAAGTCTATATACAAAGAATGTAATTACAACAATTTAATACTTACATATAAATATAAATTCTTAAACTTCTTTAAAAATATTGAATGTTTCCAATGTACATTGTCTAAAGAGGTAAGGTGAAATGGATCTTTGATTACTTCCTAAATCTTTCTTGCTAAAATCTAAGCAAGTAAAGGAGGGCATTTTTATTTGCTTGAAATTATTCACATAATCACTTAAGTTCTCAAATTTACCCTATAAAACTTGACACAGAGTCACTAAGTCCCTTTATTATGCAGTTTTCCCTCAGTTTCTTCTCTACAACATCCCTAGCTTTCTAGACATCATTATGGTACAGCAATACCTGGGAGGGGACAATAGCAACAAAATTTTCTGGAGGAGTTACTATCAGATCCCTGGCATTGGCCCCTGTTCAGGCCTGCTTCCTGGCTCCATTACAAATAGTATTAGCCAATTGGCCAATGACTTGAATTCTTATCTCCTTACCCTGATCCTTGGGACATCTTCTATGTATTAACTCTATGAAGAATACAGTACTCCAAATAACCCACATCTATTTCCCCTACTGCAGGTGCAAATTAGATCCAAAAGATCACTGAAATCTAATTTCAAGCGTTAAGTCCTAAATCCTTGGCTAGAAATTTGCTCATGTCCTTTATTCCTTTCTTGTCTACAGCTAAGCCACTCAATATTTCAACAGTGTAAGCTCCTTTCTTTTTCTTTTTTTCTTTTTTAAAATCTGATTTTCAAAAAGGGGAAATTCTGTTTTAGTTCTTAGATGCTCAACTCTTCAATATCAAGCCCATTGCTCCTTGCACTCCCTGTTCAAGCTTAATCTCTCTGAAATCTCTGGACATGTCATTTTTGGTAATGAGAATTTCTTTCTACAAACCTCCTTCAAGCTGACCCCCTTAGGAGAGCAAGTATTTTAATTCAGAAGATGTTTTTGTTGAAGTACTGGTCTTCTCTTTGATGATACATTACCCTAGTTTTGTTCATTTTTCCCCCTTTTTCTTATTCTCTCTCTCTTTTTGGTAATACTTGCATATGTATATAAATTATATATTTTACATATTTATAAAATTACAGTTATTACATAAAATGTTCCTGCAACCACAGTGCCTTTTTAAAATCTGTCTTCTATGTGAATTGCTTTTACAGTGAGAAAGAAAGCCAGAAACTGTTTTGAACTGGCATATTCTACCCCATGAGTGTAACAACAGCGATCATCTCCTAAGAAGAGGATTCAGATTGCCTGGGAGCCTATCTAACTAGACTTTGCAGCCTCCAATTCACTGCTTTCTCTATGGATTCTATGCCTCAGACATACTGAGCTGCTCAAGCATATCGCACATTGTCATGCTTCCATAATTTTGTTCATGCATTGCTTCCATTGGGCACATCATTTCCTGATAACTTACTTGTTTTATAGATCTCAATCAAAAATCACTTCTCTGAAGCAAGTGAAAATGATGAACTTCCTCTGCATTGAATTCATAACAATTGGATTTTTACTCCCATTATGATACATATAGATTTGCTCTTGAATTACGAGTTGGCTCTTTCCTTGTATGTCCCTACTACTATGTCACAAATTCTAATCAGAGCTAACCAACAGGCCTAGAATTGGGATTTACAGTTAGTAAATTATTTAATTCGATGAAAAAAATGTTCATATTGGAAATAGAAATAAACTGGTAGATAATGTACTCTTATCTCGTTGACACAATTTTAAACATATAATAATTATCTCATTCATTAACATTTATTTAGTGATTATTGTGTCCAACCACTGTGTAAGTTATTGTGGATAAGACTAATAAGAGAGTTTCTATTCCTCAGAAACACAATATCTAGTGTAAATGATAGAAAATAGAAAGATAATTACAATTCAATGTGAAAAGTATGAGGATAGAAATGTGGATTGGATATTACGGGAAAAAAAAAAAACAATGTGGAGGCAACTCTTGTACCAGGGATGAGTTAGGGAATGTTTCCTGGAAGAACTTTGATAAAATTTAGTTTTTAATGTTGAATCTTAGTTGATGAGGAAAAGAGGAAATAAAGGGCATTTCAGGAAGGGGGAGAAAGCCCAAGAAATAGCAAAGTACTAAAAATAGCACCATGTAGAATGGACAGATACATTCTCTCTTCATCTCTTTTGCTGCAAAGCTAGTTTTGTCCCTCATACCACTTTAGAATTCCACAATAAAAATCCCATTCCTCTTACCCCTCTACCTCATTTGTACTCTCCAAAACACCATCAACACAATATATTTATAATTGAAATCCCTTCCTTCATGATTCCTCATTGTCTATATCAGTGTGGTCTCCCCTAGTCACACCATACTAAAGTTCTAGAAATTGTTGCACAATACTAAAGCTCTGAAAGTTGTTCACTGGTGCTCATTAAAGAGCACCTATGTGTGTAGAAACAAACGTGTTTGTAAAATGCTCAATATTATATCTCTTTTTTTGGATGGTCACAATACATATTAGTTTATGACAACTTTGAGAAGTCTGGCAGTAAGAATACTTGTTTAAATTTGTTTTCTCTGGCCTGAGAATTTGCTAAACGTTTATGGTTAGAGAGCCCCCTTTTAAGATTTACTATCATCATCTTACAGGGCTGTATAGAGAACATTTTTGAAATCTCTGACCTGAATGATCAAATTCAAGTTTCTTAACAACACATGCAAGACTCCCCATGTTATGGTGCAGCATATCTCTCTCTAAAACCATCCCTTGCCACTGACTACTTCAAGCAAGTTGGTAATTTGAGGGGGGTGGGGTAGTGTTGTAGCCTGGCTGGTCTGAGGACCCTACAATAACAAGCACAGGTAGGTGCACAGCCCTCAGTATTTCCTCCAGTTACATAGTCAAAATATTTAATAATTGTTAAGGCATAGTCACTGATCTGTCAGAACAAACAGTGGCTGTAGTGGTAACCCCTGAAGAAGTGTGCTACACCATATTCCTGACTGATACAAGTGGCATCGTGGAATGGTGCTCATGGAGATTCTGTCTGTGCCAGCCAATATCTCTTACTGGATAGTAGAGAGGTTTCTGAGTGAAAGGTGCAAATGGGGGACTTCCCTAGTGGGCCAGGGTTTAAGACTCCACACTTCCACTGCAGGGGGCAGGGGTTCAATCACTGGTTGGGGAACTAAGATCCTGCATGTGGTGAGGTGTGGCCAAAAATAATAATAATATAAATAAATAAATAAGTAAATAAGTAAGTAAATAAATAAATGTATGTTTTAAAAACAAAAGGTGCAAATGCGGTCTCAAAACAGCAGTTATTTCAAACATTTTCCCAGTTGGTATAGTTGTCATGGCGTACAATAGCTGAATATGAGCTTACGTTGTGTCAAGCCAACCTCCCCTCAAGTCCCAATCAGTAGGGGAACTATATAAAAGACCATTTTTTAGGAGGAGTTTCTGGGAGGTTTTCTGCAGGGTAATTTTGCCTTGTTAGGTATCAGGGAGGCAGGGAGTGATTAAGCTCAGTTTGCTACCTAAAAGGCTCTCTGCTCTGAGACATGCTCTCCACTTCCCTCTCTCCTTCCCCCTCTAAGGAACACTCTAAGTCCCTTCCCTGAAGGAGTACAAGTTAAGATATAGATTTTCTATTTCTCCTTTCGGGTACAAATACTTATGTGGCTGATAAATCTCAGAAAGAAAACTAAACCTTTTATGGAAGAAGAAGACAAATTGATGGAATAGACACAACGGGAATTTAAAATAAAAGTTCTTAGAATTAAATGCTTATATTGGAAATAGGAGGATGAAACCAGAAGTTAAAGAAACAAGTCATCTTTAACTACAGAATGCTCCAATATTTTTTCCATAAGAAAAATAATGCTATGTATTGATCTATAACACTTGTTTTTTAGAGTTTTTATTATATACTCACAGATAAATCTCTTTTAGACATATTTAGATATAAATTGCCCATAACCCATGGTCATGTATTGATCTGAGAATCTTTACCATGCACAGTGCTGTCTCAAGGCCATATGTAAGAACACCAAGATTTCATCAGCAATTTAAAAAATTTTACTAAACACAGTTACTTTTTTTCCCTCTACTGAAATATATCACTGGAAATTAAATAGCTTTTGTTCAAAGTCAGCAGAAAGTTTCTTTAAAAATGATCTTCAGCACTTAGTCCCGAATGTGTGACCACACCAACTTCTCATTACTTTGAAATTTCTTTGATGAATTCTTAGGGATTTGGCAATTTATTCTCCCTTCATTTACCTTACTTGGCCTGTGTGATGGTTAATGTGTCAACTTGGCTATAGACTGTAATACCCATCTGATTGATCAAATACCAGCCCAGATATTGCTCTAAAGGTATTTATTTTCTAGATGTGACTAAGGGTTAAATCAGTAGACTTAGAGTAAAGCAGATTGGTCTCCCTAATGTGGAGCCTCATCCAATCAT
This sequence comes from Lipotes vexillifer, assembly GCF_000442215.2. Classification (NCBI taxonomy): domain Eukaryota; kingdom Metazoa; phylum Chordata; class Mammalia; order Artiodactyla; family Lipotidae; genus Lipotes; species Lipotes vexillifer. The sequence continues at coordinate 990,795 of NW_006782724.1, read as the reverse complement.
TCGAAAGCTTTAAGAGAAAAGACCAAGGTCCCATGAAGACGTAGGATTTCTGCCTCCAGATTTCAACATAAAAGTTCCACCTGAGTTTCCAGCCTTCCTGCTCAAACAACAACACGAACACTTGCTGGAATTTCCATCCTACCAGCCTTCCCTGTAGACTTGCAATCTCCACAATTGTACAAGCCAATCCTTTAAGATAAATCTCTTTCTCTTTCTTTATGTACATCCAATTGGTTAAGTTTCTTTGGAGAACCTTAGTAAAACATGTTTTTTTACAAGCTTTTTGTATACATGTCAGTTACAACATGTAGCATAGCTTCATTTACTGGAAGCCATCTTCTTTTCTTAGGTCTCATAAAGTACTTGGTTATTGTGTTGCAAGCACTATGAAATTGTGCACATTCCTTCAAAGACAAACATCTAATTCACTACCATCAACCTGACCCTGATGTCATTCTTCCTATGCCTTGTTGTGTATACAGTAAATTTTCATTTTAAGGTCAAATTATGGTTTAATAGTTTTGAAGTTTACAAAGAAATTAAACTATAAATGTGCAGTGTTAACAGTACAAAGGAAAAACTCACAATCATATGAATGGCTTTAACCTAGTTCATGCATGCATAGGCAGTAGCAACTACTTAATGACAGCTACCTGACAGCAGGATATTTGAGATATCATCAATTGTTAGATATATCTCAGTTTTAAAGAACTGAATGAAAATATGTGCATACTGAAATCAATGGCATATGGTATGTGTTATGTAAATACATATGTATGTATGTGCATAGTCAAAGTATATAATGGTTGTACCTCAATTTACTGAAGAGGAAGATCAACTCCAGCACTCTCTTGGAAAATATCTAAAAGAAATAGATTTTTTTAGAGTGAGATAAGAGATAAAAAATGCAGAGGAAAAAAAGCAGACGTCAATATATTTATAATGGGAGTCTCAAAGGAGAAAAAAAGTAATGAACAAGGGAAAATACTTAAAGAATTAATTATTTCCTTGAATTAAAGAGAGATACCGGGTCTCAACTAAAATTTATTTAGAGTCTCAAAATGATATTAGAAAAAAATGAAAAGAAAAAATACATTATAAAAGTATTATAGGGAAATTTAAGAAGATTAAAAAGAAGGATACATTCTAAAAACTTAAAAAAATGCAACTAACTATGAAGGAAGAATATTGTTTGTTCTCAGAGTTTTCAACAGTTTCCTGGATGCAAGGTGACTATTAATATTTTCAAATTGATAGAGAAAAGCAACTTTGCACAAGTAATTTTATAGCTTGATAAACTATCATCTACATCTGCAAGCTAAATAAATGTATCCTTAATCTAGATTTAACTATCCCACCGGTGCAAGTTGGTTTTGGGAACCCAGCAAAATCGAGAATGTGCTAAAGTTCTTGCAGTGTTTCAGTGAAGCATACAGATATTGAGAAATTAATTAGTAGATTAACTATTAATTAATTGTATCTTAATTGGTAGATACAATTAAGAAAATGGTAGATACAATTAAGGGTAGATTTTAATAATACATTTTTTAATTCTGCATAAAAATTTTGATTTATATAGTGGAAGGTAGGAAAAGATACAACAGTAAGCACAAAATAAGATGGCAGAATTTCTCATATAATGGAAATATAAGAAAAGTTAATAAGTAAAACTCAGCCAGAGAGAGACAGAGGCAGAGATAGAGGGAGAGAAAGAGAGGGAGAGACCTCCTCACGTTGGATACAAATATATAATCTAATACTATTTAGCTAAGGAAATCGAAACAAGCAAATAATATGCTTAAATTAAAAGACACTAAAACCTGTACAAAAAAAACCTTTCGGTCTAAAAGTGAAGTTAAGATATAAACATCACAAGAGATAAAGAGAAGCATTACACATTGGTAAAAGGAAAAATAAATCATGGTCTTTTGTGTATGTCTCTAAATGTATAGCCCAGAATTAAAAAAGCAAAAGTTCTAAAACTTAGAAGAGAAGCCAGAACTATATCAAAGTGTACAGTGGGAGATTTCAACACCCCTTTCAGACACTAAGAGATTACCATTATATTTAATATGAGAAGGTACCACAGATTTGAATAAGAAATTAATCTTGGGCTAACATATAACAATACACACACACATATTAAACCCAAGAAGAGCTATTCTTTTGGGGATCACATGGAATATTCACACACATATCCAAGCACATACACAGAAACACACACAGAGTTGACTCTGTGCCAGGCTATCTGCAAAGGAAGCCTAGAATGTTACAAAGAATCAATATCATAGAGACAATGTTTTTAGAACATACTGCAAATAACTAGCACATTTATATAGAAGTTCATCACACTTTCCAATAAAAACTTTACATTGCATGTTAAATATTTCTTCCTCTGTCCTTCTCACTCTGTATACAGTCTACTCACTACCAAACTCTTCCCTTGGCTGCACTTTCTGATCATGTTCCTGCCCCTTCTCAAAGTCAGTGCTCTAGACTGCGGGCTGGCACCACTCTCAGGGGTAAGCGCCCCGGTGTTCTGGTGAATGTGATTTTTCATCTTATTACAGGTGCAATTAGAAGCAAAGGAAGAGAGAGGGAGGGGGCAAGGGGAGAAGGAGAGAGAAGGGGGGAGGGATGGGAGAGAGGGAGGGTGGGACCTTTCCCCTAGCCCCTATTTATGTACACTGCTTGCACACGTAGCTTTTTCTTTCTTTTTTAAGAGGCCTGTTTTATTGGCAGCAAATTCTACATCTTTTAGGAAGGAGGAGAAAGATTTGGGGTCTTGCAGCTTTCCCCTTGACTTTGCACAGACGAGGGACTTTCCGATTGCTGTGGGGTTTTTCTACGATGTGGTGACACCTGTGTAGTTTAGGAAGCATTCCCAAGGATAACGTAGGTAGGATATCAGGATAGTGTATCTGACTGCAAATCAACTACCCGATTCCTAGGACGGAAGAATAACTGGCCGGGGATTTTATCTGTTTGTGTGGCCGATGCCAATACATGTGTTTATTAACAATTTATTTACAGCACACAGATTGATTTCACTAGGGCTGCATGGCCAGCTACTGCAAAGAGGAAGTAAATGATTTCTCTCAGAGCTTTTAGGAATCCACTACTGTAATGGAGTCAGTATATATTGGAAGTGACTATCAGGATATAAAGGTAAAGTGATGAGCATTGCTGTAAAGAACACAAATGAAACCTATCTGGAAAACAAACTAGTGTAGATTTTGATTTACATATATACAATATAACCTACAGCATCCCAAATTAAAGGAGAGAGGGCACAGATCAAATAGAGTCAACAACCTAATCATGCAAATGATGTTGAGGATAATTATAATGGGGTAGTGCAGTGGTACAAAAGTATTTCATATTTCTTAATTAGTGAAAGTGATATTCGTAAAAATGAAAGGGAGAAATTAGGAGAAAACATTATCTGAGTTTGTAATCTATACCACCTGAGTAAAGCAAAAAATGATAGGATCAGGATCCAAAGATATAGTATTTTAATTGTCTGATTAGTCTTAATCAAGTGTATATCTGAAGCTTATTGCAGGAAAGGAAATCTACATTTAAATACATGAGTACACAAGTAAATCACTTTATCATCTGCAACATCATACTTTCAAAATATAAATTATTATCTAACCTTCAAAACAAAATAAAAATATAATCTTATATTTGGGGAGTATTCCAAATACTGGAAGTAGTAGAATATATATAAAAATAAATGGAAAGTGATAGTAGGTAGTATATAAAAATATGGCTGTGAGTATCTAGGCACTATTTCTTCCTCTTGTGAATACATTTATACTCATTCTGGGGAATATGGAAAAGGAAGGTATCCAAAAAATACTGAAAATTTATTTGGCCTGAATTTTATTTTATTGCTAAAATAACTTGTTGGTTTCTATGGTTCCTTTCAATTAAAATATATATATATGATTTTAGAAATAATTATGGCATAAAAATATAAGATTTTGGTTACATCTGGCAATTACTAGGAAAAGACTATTGTTATAGCAGTTTAAAAGTTATGAAAATATTATTCATTTTTGCTTCACATTTTTAAAGATTTGAGCTTGGAAAACAATGCCATGGTATTTACTGTAATTTACTACTGGTTAAATTGTAACTAATCTTATGCTGTTGACATAAAAATCTTTTAAATCCTGATCCATAGATGTTTTGATAATATGAGTCAGCAAAAACACTGCATATGAAGAGCATGTAATTTTCTCCCAGCTTAGCCAAGTTAAATTCCCTTTCCTTCAGTTTCACAATATTTAATATAACTTATGAGATTTCATCTGCAGTTATTTACTTTAGAGAAACTTATGTGCATATGCATAAGGACACAAATTTATTGCAATATTGTTTATCATAAAGAAAAATCAGAAACAACTCCAACTTCTATTGTGGTAGTTGCTTATGGAGGAGCTGCATACAATTACAATGAATGATCTAGATCAATGAATTTGAACTGTATTTATTATCATGGCTAGGTCTAAAAAACAATGCTGAGTGAAAACAAAAGTTGTAATATGTGACTTAAGTCATTTATGACAAGAAAAGAAAACGTTCTTCAGACAATGTGGAGATACACACACGCACACACACACACACCACACACACTGGGGGATACACACCAATTTATGATAACAGCCTCTTGTGAGGAGGAGGGAAGTTAGAAAGCAGGATGATAAAGGGAATAACTTCGTATGTAAAACATTTTACATCTTTAATTTGAAAAATTTGAAGGGACAATGATGAATCAACTCTGGTCAATTACAAGCTGTAGGAACATGGAAATCATGGACTTATTCTCTGAAATTATCAGATCTATTTAAATATTTTTAAAATTGCTGTCCTAATCACCACTCACAAATGAAGGAGCCTATGTCTATACTATATTATGAGTCATAGTACACAATATTTTTAAATAGCACTGATATTACAATGAAGATGAAAGTATGATGGAAGCACCAAAGTAAATATTTATTTATAAATATTGTAATTACAGTAGTAACAGAAATATATAAAAACAAGCTGAAAATGGATAATGTATAATTTCTGGAGTTAAATTTTATGGAAATGGCAAGTCAAGCTTGACATTCTGAAGGAGGTTAAAGAAATAAAATATGTTAGATTAGCTGATATCCTGGCATCTCTTATTATTTCCTAGAATTCCAGTCTGCATTGGGCTGTTGCATGTAGAATTGGACTTTCCCACGTTAGAGAGTTGAAATGGAAATCCTTGTTAGAAACATAAATAATGCAGTGTTATGATTCGTTGTGCAAAACAAAGCTGATGAATGTTTGTCAACAAGAATGACTGAGAAAGATTTTTAAGGCTGTTGTTGCTTGTGACCCTTCTCACCTGCATGACTCTCAGAACACTTAAGGAAATTGTATGTGTCGATTCCCTAAGGAAAAAATAGCGTTTATAATGGAATATTCCAGGATTCTATTAGAGCAAAAACTGTATGTAACACATACAATCCTTGGATCTGTTTCTCTCCACTTATGAAATTCTAAAGCAAAATAATAGAGAGGGTGAATATTAAGGGGAAAAAAGGGTGTGTGTGTGAGTGTGTTATGTATTTGGGAAGGAGATAAATGATGTCATCTTGAATAAGGAATGAAAATGCTTAATAAATAGTCTCTTCCAGAACAAGTGGGCACTGCTGCTAATTATACCAAACAGACCTTAGAGCTTTCTGGCCATACATTTGAGATGGAATGGAAAAATTAATCATGAAGCTGAATTTAAAAGCCATAAATGATGGGATAGAAATTCTGACAGGCATAGTAGCTAATGACATAACAATTATGCACTGTTTCTGTGTTGCTTGGAAAATCTGATCCTGAACCACCTGCTGAAGACAGTATCACCCAGACAAAGGTTGATGATTAAAAACATTTATTTTAATCTGACAGCATACGCTTAAATTTATGGGGAGTTGAGCTGTCAGGAATGATTACTCCTGCCGGAAACCCTGTTCTTTCTTGGCAGCAGCTATTATAGTTAACAGTTCAAACAAAATGTTCTTCTACTACTAAGTTATGTGGCATTTTCTACCAAAAAAAGAAAACAATTTTCCCTTGACTAATTCCAGTATTTTCCAGAATTCAGTTTTGGGATAAAATTATGTCAAATTGATAATGGAAAGACTACACATGAAATAAATGATTTATCTCTTTTTTAAATGTCCACATGACCTTTTTGAATTTTCAAAATTCACCAGAAAGCATATGAAAAATACAACAGTTTATACTTTTATTTATTTTATTCTTTTATTTTTCTTTGTGGTACACGGGCCTCTCACTGTTGTGGCCTCTCCCGTTGCGGAGCACAGGCTCCAGACGCGCAGGCTCAGCGGCCATGGCTCACGGGATCAGGCGCTCCGCGGCATGTGGGATCTTCGCGGACCGGGGCACGAACCCGTGTCCCCTGCATCGGCAGGCGGACTCTCAACCACTGCGCCACCAGGGAAGCCTCAACAGTTTATTCTTAATTGAATCAGTACATTGAGAAAATAAATGCTATTTTTCCTCCAAGGCACAATTTGGCAAAGCACCAAATAAGCAAGTAGAGATGTCTGGGATGGGTGGCTTTCTATATTTTCCATTCTGATGTTTAATATTGATTAATTTTTTCCAAAAATAATTGTACTTTCAGGACCTAATATCTGATCTAATTCCTCACTTCACTGTGTTTTATTTACTTCTTTCAAAAAATGCACTGTTTGGCTTATTACTCTTTGTTACTTTTTGCTATATTTCTTCATCTGTATTAAGTTTATTCAAAGTATAAGAGTAAGTATGAACAGGGAGTGAAGACCCACGGAGTACTCCAAGCACAGCTGTAAAGGAGAAAGTGGTTGCTATTCCTTTCCTACCTGGGTACCTCCTCCATAGAACCTAAGCTTAAAATTTTTTTCTTGTGCTTCCAAGCCAATTAGGAAATCTGGCAAACTCATTCATTAGATCTATCTGTAGATAATGGTAGGTTGGAGAGACTGGGTTTCCCCTTCATCTTTTCACGCCCTCTGGAGACAGCCTTATATTTGTACCAGAATGTCACGCTAGGCACAAAGAAAGGGTGAGATCATGGCAGATGAACACAAAAATATACTTATGGGCAGCTGAAACCTTGCAGTTCTCAGTTCCTAAGGCTACATTACACTAAGCCTGACTCCTTGAGAGCCACTGCCTATCTCAGCAAAATGATCTCAGCTTTCTTGGGAAAAAAAAGTGATGCTCATTGTTTAGGAAGAATCTGAAGGGCACTTATTTTGTCAGACTTAAAGTTAACTTTGTCACAGGAATCTGTTGAGTACTAAATAATTTTAATCCAATTTTTACTTTAGATAAGGAAGATTGACTATATTTCTGTGGTAGCATAATAGAGCTTTTAATCTTCTTTCAAATAAATTATTTATTGGTACATTAATAGCTTAAGTAATATTGAATATTGTACAAACACTTGTGCATCCAGGTGTTTTTCCCTATATTCTATATTTTAGATTATTTCAAGAGCATGTGGAAGCATCTAGAGGTAGAGATGACTTTCAATGAAATACTGTATGTATTGTTCATAGAACCTGAGCTTAAAAAAATATTTTTTTACAAAAAGATAAGTTCAAATAATGCTCTTTTAAATACTGGGCATTATTTTAACCAAATCACCCTAGTATTTGCCCTTTGTCTCTCCGCATCAGGAAATATTAATGAAAGAGTGGTTGTTCAAGTGTGTATGTGTGTGTGTGTGCGCGCACGCACAAGTGTGTGAAAATAATTCTATGTATGTTTTATATATATATACGCATACATGGGGTTAGAGCTTTGTGAATTGGTGTACTCTAACCTTTGTGCCTTAACCCTGTTCTCACCAGCCACTTTAGTTCTTTCAAATTTGGCACTGACATTTACACAGTACATAGTTGCTGTGAACCTGTCCACAGGCCTTTCCTTACCCTGGCCTGAGAGACCACTAATGCTGTTACAGGAAATAGGTAACATCTGGTTCTTACTCCAGCTTTCATCATGAGTTTCTCTCTAGATAGGGTAAAACACTGCCGACTAACTCCAACCTCTGAATCACCTCCTGGCATCTGCTTTCACCCATCTTCCCTCTGGCTCTCCTACCCAATCCAGGCCACTTTATTTCCAAAGAGGCATATGATCCATTTATATGCTACCTCACCAAATGCTGCCACTGTGCAGCCCTCAGAGGTCTAAAAGGAGGGCAGAAGTATAAAAATAAGACTTTCTTCAACCTTTCCTTAAAATGCTTAGGAACTTTGAGGGTAAAATTAAGGACTGCTAGAGAAGAATAGATGTCTTATCAACTTGCTTCATTCTCTCATGTTGTGAAGTGTTTTTGTTTTTTTTTTCAATAAAATAGGTTATTTTATTTTTTCAAAAAACTTTTATTCAATAAAAGTGAATACTTTTTAAAATGTGTACTCCTCTGACTATAAACACCCCATATTCTCCATTGTGTTCTCCATTTAGTGGTGCAAGGTGGAAAATACTAATGTGGGAGAAATAGGAATGATTGGAAAATAAATTCTTGATTTAATTTCCCCTCTGCATCTAAGAAACAATCAACTTAGTGTAAAACACATGAAATCTGAGCGTAGTCAAAATCACAAGTCAAGTGGAAAATATACAGTCTTTAAACTTGGAGTGTTGTAGAGAAACAGAAGTAAGGATAAAGCAAATAAAAAAATGATTAAACAAAAAATAAAAATTCTAAGAAATTGAAGAAGAGCCATCGGGTTAATTCCAAGTCTGACTGTTGTTCTTTTGTTCAGTTGTAGTAAGACTATGAAATATCCCCAAGTAGAGCAGCATTGCCATTCTGTAGTACTATTTTTTGAGAAGATACCATGTAGCACCCATGTGTTACAGAGTGGTATGCATATTTTTTCATTATGTGATAAGAACTAAATAGATTCTCAGAGCCACATTAAAGAATGAATTTTGAGCAATTAGAAAAACTAAGAGAAAATCATAAAAAGGGTTTTCTATGTTTCCTTTCCCCATTTTTTACATTTTCTTTCACCTTTCAACCCACTCCAATCTGCCCTTAATTCCAGTTTTCATTAGGATCAGTAATGACCTACCTCCTTGTCTCTCAATTTGATAAGAACGTTCTAGATCTCATTGTATTTGGTCTCTTAGTAACATTCGACACTTTTGAAGTCTCTCTCCTTGAAATATTCTCTCCCATACACATCACTTTCTTGAATTTCCTCTGACATCTATGGTCACTCTTTAGCCTTTCTTTTGGAAATGTTCCCTTTACCTGGTCATTAAATGTTGGAATTACTCAAAGTTTATTCCTGGATTCTCTTCTTTTCTCATTCTATATTCTCCCTCTAATGAATGGTATCTATACTGCTTGAATTTCCACCAGCATTTGGTTGACTCATACACTGCCACCAGCAGCCTTGAACTTGTTAAATAACATTTCATCTTGGATTTTTTTCAAAGGTGCTCCAAACTTAATGTATTGGACACTAAATTCACTCCTTATCCCTGTGAAAGGCATCCCCATAGGAGTAACCCATAACACATCCATCTCCCACATTCCATATCCTATGCATCATTTTTATTTAATATTAATTTTTAAATGCTTCCAAGTCTATCTACTTGTCTGGATCTTGTTCTCACCATCTTCCTTTCTAAACTAAATTAAGGCACTACCTTCCTACATGGTGTGTCCCTAGTAATTCTTTTCTCACTTTTCAAACTCTATTACCTACCACAGCTTTGTGCCACTTCAAAAACTTTCCAAAGCTATTAGGATAAATACCAATTTCCTTAAAACATTGCTCAAGGCAGTCATTTCACATAAGTTTTTCATTCACATGCTGTACTGTTTGGTATCCTTGATTATTTCATATATTCGCATGCTTTTGATTGGAAATCTCTACTTCTAGTACTCATTTTGCCTGGTTGAATGCCAACTCCTCCTACAGCTCTCATCTTATTTCTTAATTCTTTAGGTCAGCTTTCTTCTGACCTCCCTGATTGGCTCAAACTTCTCTGGTATGTGGTTTCACTGAACCCTGCAACTCTACTCCACAGCATTTATTATGGGTATACTTATATATATGTATTTGTGTAATAATAGTATTTAATATTTGTATTTAAGTCATAAGCTGTTACCAAATCTGATACTACTTGCTATCATTTTTTTTAGTGTCTATAACAGACCTGGCACCTGATAGGCATTCAAATATTTATTGATTAAATGAATGACTGTAAGAAAGCACAGTTAAGATGCAATGTGGAGAGATATGAAATGCTGTGGAGAATGGAATGGTAAGGACAGCAGGGGCAGATTAGCAAATGAAAAAGAGGAAAAGGATATGGGTCCCAATGAGTGGAGATTACGGGTTAATATCAGGTCTATTTATATATTACTTTTACTTACACTTGTGGTATTTATATAGCTTCATTATGTTAGTTGTTGTAAAGGATATATGTACTTACTATAACATATTAATAGAAAGGACTTAAGAAAATTGTTCAATAAAATACAGATAGAGTATAATTCATACACAATGATTAATTCATTTTTAAAATAGTTCATTGTCTTTTTAAAGATATGAGTGATACGTCCTTTTAGGATTCTTAGGAAGATGTGGCATTTATAAAAGCAATTTGGGCCTTAGAGTGAATAGGATTTGTAAGAAATATCTACTCCCAAATGATGTACAAACAAATCTCTGTTCTCAGTTTGGGAACTCAGTTTAGATGAGCCACCATTATTGGTTTTCAGGTAGAAATTGTAAAGTTCTGTCTCAGACTAAACTGTATTCTAAGTAAGCTTCAGTAAGAGCACTGTGTGTTATTGCTGAGCAGCAAGAAAATACTGCAGATATGTTCTACACTTACATTGTGTATAAGTGTCAGGGGAACCACCGATCGAAACCACCTGCCCTGGCCAGACACGATAGTAACCACTTGCATGAGTTATCTTACAACAGGAGGTCCTGGTAAGGAACGTGGAACTAACAAGCTACCACCAACCAGAAGATTTCAGGAAAGGTCAAAAGGAGAGAGGAGACTCCAGTCCATATGTCTTACCAACCTCCCAGAATCCTTCTCGCTTGATTCCATCTAGGCTGAGTGATGCGTGTGCCACCAGGAAGGGCCCTGAGTCAGAATGACTGACCAGAGACAACCCAGAAACTAACCCCATCACCATAAAACCTGAGACTGCGAGCCACATGGCAGAGTAGTTCTCCTGGGTTCCCTTACCCTGCTGTTCTCTGCCCGGGTATCCATTTCCAATAAAGTCTCTTGCTTTGTCAGCAAGTGTGTCTCCTCGGACAATTCATTTCTGAGTGTTAGACAAGAGCCCACTCTCGGGCCCTGGAAGGGGTCCCCTTCCTGCAACCGATGCACACATTATTTCTTTCTTGGAACTGCTTACTATTCTGTTATCTCATAGGCAGAAACAAAATGTATGCTATATATCCACGTGTAAAGCTGCATTTTCCTTCCTTCTCTTACTATTAAGTTTTAGCAACAATAATAATTTGAAAAAAAAAAAAGCCTTAAGACAAAGGGGAAAATGGTGCAAGAGGATATGGCTTCTGTTTAATTTAATGAGATTAAAAAATCATTTAAAATCTATTTGTTCTTCTCTGTATTACCACAGTGCATAATGACAGTACTTGGAATTAATGTACATCCACCAGCATTACAATGGGTATTCACTGTAACTTAGCAACAGCTAAGTGTGGCTTCTTCAGCTTGTTGTTTTCCGTTGCTAGACCTGGGAGGCCATAGAAAATTCAATTTACTCTAAATTTCTTACGTTGGCAGTTAAATGTTAAAGCTCCTGTTTACTGAAAGCTCTTTTGTGGATTGCCAGTTAGAATTCAGCAAGCTCTGTTCTATACAGCAGGAGGTATTGGCCATTTTCTTTTTGCAGGGAGGGTAGTAGAAAACAAGTTTCCTCTATAGCAAGTTTCCTCTCTCTTGTGTCCATATGTTTTAATGAGAATGGCTCCAAATAAGAAAAGCAAGAGAGGTATATCACTCACAACTTAGAACAGACCTTAAACTCATGGAAAGTTCATAATTCTACATGAAATAATTAAAGAGAAATGCCCTTTTACTCTGTCGCAATTTCTATTCTAACAAGTGAGTGCATTTAAAAAAAAACTACTTATATCAGCGCATTGTAAAAGCAAAATGAATGTTTACAAAAAAACTGAGGAAAGAATTTAAATAGAAATTTAATAAGGTCCTTTAAATTCAACACATTTAGTTTAAAAACAAACCCCATACTTTGTCCTTGTTTTACTCTCAAACAGTATTGATAGGTGACTCTGAATTGAGAAAGACTCAATTCAAAGGTCATTTAGAGCTTTTAACCTACATTTTAAGACACTTTCTATCTTTAAGACATTAAGCTGCATCTTTACTTTTTTTCTCCAGCAAAGTATCAAAAAGAGAAAGAATAAATTTTACTTTCTAAGTGTATGTATCTCAGGGCTAGGCAGTTTATCTTAATATATTGTTGTTATATATGATGTCAACAGGAGGTCTGTGTTAGCTTAGTTTATCACTGACTTCCACAAATTAAATAGGATACTTGTTTTGGAAGACTGAAAAAGTAAATTCTTGAGAAGTTATTACGGAAATAATTTCTGACTTAAGAAAACTACTGATTAATCAAAAAGTTACATCTTATAGCGCTCTAAGTTTTACCTTCATGTTTGGACGTATGAGACTGAAAGTAAATGGAATATATCATTTTAATGACCCAGTTTATTATACATTATTTTTAATATCAGCTTATGATACACTGAGAAATGTGTCTCTTTCTCTTTTTGTGAAAATAAATTCCCACAAGTAAAGGCTTTAATATAGTCACAGTTTGCCTGTGAATGTGTGTTCTATTTTTGAAATGACTGTATTATGAGATCTGGAATTTTTTCTATTTGAAAATTTCTTTTGCATCAACAGCTCTTATTATCAAGATCTCTGCCACATAGAAAAATTTTATACCCTTTTTTTCTATTCACAAACTGTTTAAAGATGTCGGAGGAAAGCTGTCCCAAAGTATTTTCCCATAATTTCCTGAGGCAAATAAATTAAATTTGGTTATTCCACCCAATTTTTTGGACCTCTGTCTTAATTCACTTTAAAACATGGCAAAGAAAGATAACAGGAAAAAGAGTAAGCTGGAAGTCAATAAGATGGCTAGTGATGAGGTAACAAGTGAGATAATGCTACAACAAGAGAAATCTCATAGACAGGGTAGCAAAGGTTTAAAAATGGCCTCAAACATTTGCAAAAAAGTGAAAAGCATACAAATACTATCTGATTACTATGTAATAAATTGGAAATGAACAATGAAAGGGGACACCAAAATATACCCTTCATTTGGAAAATATAAACCACCTGACCAACCAATCAACAAACAAAAATAGCAAAACCCAACAGACAAAAAAAGGAAACAGACACTTCTAAACAATAAAAAAGATAGTCATAATGGGAATTCTTTAGAAATCAACACAATAAAATCTCTGCAAAGACAACTGTGTGGGACAGTTCCTTGGAGGAAAATTTATTAGGGGAAAAAAATCAATATACTAGGCATTCAATTCAAGAAGCTAAGAAAACAAGTAAAAAAAAAAAAAAAGAATAGTGTAAAGCGATACTAAGTAAAAAGATTTAATTTAAAGTACAAGTAAGGGCTTCTCTGGTGGTGCAGTGGTTGAGAGTCCGCCTGCCATTGCAGGGGACATGGGTTCGTGCCCCGGTCCAGGAAGATCCCACATGCCGTGGAGCAGCTGGGCCCGTGAGCCATGGTTGCTGAGCCTGCGCGTCCAGAGCCTGTGCTCTGCAACGGGAGAGGCCACAACAGTGAGAGGCCCGCATACCGCAAAGAAAAATAAATAAATAAATAAATAAAGTACAAGTAAATATTGAAAAGACAGTACAATAGGCAAAACTGAAAAACTGATGATAAAGAAAGAAAAACAAGAATACTATAAAAATCAATAAAGAGAAGCCTCAATTAAATAGAGTCAGGAAACCAGAAGGGGAAACTCTCATGCCCTATGACAACAGCAGAGCCCAACAGGAAGAAGAAAGTCTTCCTCTTCTTGCCTGGCAAGAGCTCTGCCAATGAAAGACTTGGTGGCCAGGATGGCAGAGTAGGAAGACCTTGAACTCACCACCTCCCACAGGCACACCCAAATTACAACTATTTACCGAGCAACGATTGATGAAAAAGACCTCTTCTACAACTAAAGATATAAAGAAGGAAAACAATGAGATGGGTTGGAGGGGCAGAGACTTGGTATAGTCAAGACCCATACACCCTGGTGGGCGGGCCACAAATGAGAGGATATAGTTGCAGAGGTTCTCCCCAAGGAGCAAGGTATCCAAGTTCTACATCAAGCTCCCCATTTCCAGGATCCGGCACCAAGAAGTTAAGCCCCCAGGACATTTGGCTTTGAAAGCAACCGAGCCTTACTTTCAGGAGACTCAGAGGGCTGTGGGAAACAAAACTCCACTCTTAAAGGGTGCACACAAAATTTCACATGCTCTGGGACCCAGAATAGAAGTAATTTGAAAGAGGCCTGGGTCAGACCTACCTGCTGATCCTGGAGAACCTCTCAGAGAGGGACGAGGCAACTAGAGCTCACCCTGGGGACACAGACTCTGGTGGCAGCCATTTTGGGGGAGCTTGCTCTACCATGAGGACCCTGATGTTGGCAAGTTCCATTTTAGAATCCTCCTTCTAGCTTATTAGCACTGGGACATGGCCTCACCCCCAGCCTGTGGACCTCAAGCCCAGCAGCTGTCTGGGCAGGAGGAACACAGCCCCACCCGCCAGCAGGCCTGCTGCCGTAAGACCCTCTGAGCCCACAGCCACCTCAAGACTCAGCCTTGTCCACCAGAGAGCCCAGGACCAGACCTCGCACACCAGTGCACCTGCACTAGCTTGGGGAAACTCATGGCTCTGCAGCCAGAGACCCATGGACCCAGTTCTACCTACTAGGGGCCAGCACTAGCCTTACCCACCAGTGGGCAGACTGACCAACTCTGGGACCGCTAGGACCCTATAGCCAGAGATCCTCTGACCTGACACCAGTGAGCTGGCACTAGTCTCCAGACTGCCTGCTTTGGCCCTGCCCACCAAGGGCTGACACCAGCTCCAGGACCCCCAAAGCCCTACAGGTAGGGACCCAGGGTCCTTGCTCTTGAGTGTGAGTTTGGAAATTTGGGATGGAAGAAAGACATATTTTTCAATGCAAATGCATTTATTGATAGGAATTGTCTTTACCAAGTACATGCATGCTATTTTTCATAATAGACTTTAATAAATCAAAAACACTCTCACTACATACTCTTAGTAGATAGACAGATAGATAGATAGATGCCTCAAAATCATGAGAAAGGCAGTGATGACATTTAACTAAGAGGGCTTTTGGGAAAAAATTACAAACTTCCTTGAACTTAACTCATAATATATCTATGCTCTGCCCATAGCCTCCCATCTTTCCACCTCTCTCATGCTTTCATTTCCTATAAACATCTTTTGAAAAATCATAGTTCCTCTTTTGAATTTCTCTACTCCCGGTAGTGTTTCTCATTCTGAAAACCATGGGGACATTTCAAATAAAATACTGTCTTTTTTTTCTCATTTTTCTTCTCTCCTACTGGCTAAACTATAAGATTCTACTGTTTAGTATATTAAAATGTAGAATTACACTTCAATTTAGAACTTTCACTACTGCTGGTCCATTATTATACTTAGCCCCGGAGGGAGTCTTTGCAATTGATTTTACACTTAACAGTCCCGTCAGCTTTCCTAACATCATCCTCTACTTTTTACCTCTAGCAAATGCTCTTTTTTCTTGTTTAACAAAGGTATAGATACTATGCTTTGAGTTAATTTCTTGCCCTCACTCATTTATTCATTCAATATAAGGATTTACTCTGTCCTCTGCAAAATATCAATATTTTATACTGGAGAAACAAGAAAAAATATGTCCTTCCTCCTTTAAGGGTTCAGAGACTGGGGGAAGCAGTAATATGTGCATCATGGTAAGTGCCTTGAGGAGCTATGTAGCCTATACTCTGCAGATACAAAATTGAACACAACATAATTCTACAAGGGAAGGCTACTTATTGGCAGGCATATTGGAGAGAATATTCCTAGGAAAGATACCAGCATGTGAAAATTTTGCAAGTGTTAGAAGGCATATACAGCTCAAGAAACCACAAGTAGTCATTCATGACTAAATCAGGAAATAACTTTCTTTTTTCACACATACACACTGTGTTTTATTTTTACAAGAGATAAATAGACTGACACCAAGCACTGTAAATGGATGACCACAACAAAAGCAACAATGACTGCAATTACCAAACACGAAACACACTCATACTATGTCATAATATTGACATTCAGTCCAGGAATCCTCCACTGTAACAGCTCCTTTACTTCGCAGTGAAAATTGATTTTGTATATTTTTTGCCTCTGAGTCCTTCTGGGTTTTTTTTTTTTTTTAATTCAAACAGAAAGTCACAAAAATTATAATCATCCTCATCAGTTCACTCAGTCCCATGTAATTAATTTTTTTTAATCTTGATCTTTTGTTAGCACTTTTATGAGTTCATCAGTTTTTCATTAGAGTTCTGAAAATGCAGTATAGTCAGTTACCAGAAACCTGTACTTGTCAGAGTCTTTTCCATGAATTCCTTGAAGATGAAACCCTTTTATAGGAACATATTTGCCAAAGCATCAGAGTACACCCAGAACTGTCTGTAAATGACAAAAGACTTAAAAATGACCACGGTTAAAGATTTGATGAAAGTTCATAATAATGCAATTGACAAGGAAATTTAGTTATTTCTGAGATATACATTTTAAAGTAATAACTAGAATTATGACTTATAACATTATACCAGAACATATAAGATTTTTAGAAATTTCATGTACTGTCTGAAACATTTATATTAACATATTTCCATACAAATAACGCAATGAAAGTTTAGTATTAGTTGTTTTGTTTGTTTGTTTTTTTATACTGCAGGTTCTTGTCATCAATTTTATACACATCAGTGTATACATGTCAATCCCAATCTCCCAATTCAGGAAATAACATTTTCAACTGCACATTTTAAAAAGTTAACCAGAACAATAGTATGATGTCCCTGAGATTGTAAAAAATTAGGACAGGGATAGCAGTTTGAGGATTTTTACAATAGTTCAGGGACTAAATGATGATGTCTAAAATGAATCAGGGGCATTGGAAAGAGAAAGGAGACAAAATAGATACTGAAGAGCTAGAAATGGAGGAATTTGGGGACTGATAAGATATAGACAATAAGGAAGAGATATTGATCAATATTGTTGCTATTCTTTGAGAATTGGAATATAGGAAGGAAAGCCAATTTATGAAGAAAAGATGTTGAGTTTATTTTGGCCATATTGAATTTGAGGTGCATTTTAAACATTCAGAAGGAGAATTGTAAGCTTTTGAATACCTTATACCCATAAATATACCAAGATTTTTCCCCTTCACTCTTTTCCCCAAAAATCTCTAAGAACTACTATTGTGTTTGAATCCCTCCCACATCTTTCATGTTATGGGTTTTTTTGTTTGTTTCTTTTCAATTCCTTTATTTGGAGCATCAAAGAAATGTTGAGAGAGGACACATTAGCCTGAATGACTTCAATCAATGCTAATTTGGGAAACTTATAGAGGTCACCAATAGAAATGTGAAAAAGGAAGCAAAGAAAATTAACACCAATTAGTCATTATTCCTGGGAGTGTGACCTCACAGATTTAAAGGCCACATGTCATTACAAACAAACTCGTTAAATACTTTAAAGAAGCAATAGAGAAAATGGTTCTGTAGCAGAGATAACAAAGCTTTTCCTAGAGGAAGAGAAATTTTAAAATGTTCTGTTATACAAATGGCTTACTGTGGCTTTGGATAAAATTCACTGTGACAGCATAATACATGGATTGATCATTACCCACCTCTCAGACAACACAGATGCTCAAAAAAGATGATATTTTATAGAAATCTCTGTTACATAAATCCAAAAGAAACCACTCTGATAAAGTAAGATTCTCTGATGTTGAAAATTAAAAGCCAAATAAAACAGTTTCATTATTTTATGTAATGTGTAATTTTAAATATGTATAGTAAATTAAATATACTTTTGAATATTTAATCTACAATCTGAAAGTAGAGTAAATATATAAAATTCCCAAAGGGAACTGTATTTACCTTATCTTTCAGCATACACATTAAATGGATCTGGAGCTCCCAATAGTGGCAAGTGCCATACATATGCCAAATAAGGATCTGAACAGCATACCCTGTGCATTGAATTATCAGCCCCTATCTTCCCATTATACAACTTTTACCCTACCAACTGTGTTCAGTCTGTGCATTTTAATCATTTCAAGCCTTTATTTCCCCTTCAGTTTCCTATTAGAACTCAAGCCTATATTTAAAGTCAGATAACAGGGCTAGAGTCCATAGTTCCTAGCACTTTATAACCTCATGATCAGAGTATTAAACCATATATTTCCAGCTGCTAATTGACATTCTGTTTTAAATTAGATACATCCTCTCTGGATTCAAAACACATCTGCCCTCTTAATGCAAATGTAGGCAATAGCCAGAAATTACTGCTGCTGGGCTTCATCCACAAATTGAAATCCCCCAGGTGCTATGGCAATCATAGTTGCATAATGAAGAATGAAACTTAAGGTGGTGTTGACAAACATCCTGCAGCCACAATGGGGAGCCTACTGACACCATGCAAGTAAGAGCAAAGAGACAGAAAGAAACCAGATCCATGAACAACATTCAAAAACCTTTAATCCAAATCCTGAAGTCTGTTTAAGTTCTTGCTATGTAAGCCAATGAAACTCCTTTATTATTTCAGGTATTTTGAGTTTACTTTTATATGCAACTCAATTCAACTTTATCAATATTTACTATAGTTTACATTCTTCCTTAAACACAGTCATATTTTTTCCCACTGTAAAGGTATCCTCCCTGGTCTTAGTTACCCCACAGTCAGCATACCTCTCAGCTGAGTTCGTATAGGTATTATTATAACATCTATTGATTCTACCCCCTTTTAGTAGTGGGTGTAAACTTCTTCTTGTGATATTCGAGGACTTTATAATCTAGTTCCATTTAAATTCCCAGACACATCCCCAGCCACTCCTCCGAATACTGTCTATGCCCCAGACATTGTTCCCTGAGTGCACTTCTTTCACAATGTGTGGGTTATATATGATTGTCTCTGTATCAGATATGTCTCTCACCCACTTCTCTAACAAGTAAACTTCTACTCATCTTTCAATACCCAGCTCATTATTTCCATTATGCTAGGAACATGATTTTCCCTTGCAGAGTAAATTATTCCCCTCACTGTGTTTTTCTCCACTGCACTCTTGGACACTTCACTCCTGAAATTATTTATCATTCTCTCTCTCTCTCTCTCTCTTCTCTCTCTATATATATATATATATATATATATATATATATATATATATATATATATATATATATTTACTGGATTATACGATCTTTGATGGCAGAGATTGTACTTTTTTGTCATTGTTTTTTTTGGAAGCTGGCACAGTACTTTGCAGATATCCATGTGTAGCAGACAAAATAAATGCTAGATGGAAGAAAAGGAGGACAAGAAGGAGGGGAAAAAAGAGAAAATGTAAAATTGCTCTCACAGAAGAAGGAAACTCTGAGCACAGGAGACTTTTTACAGATGAGGAGTATAGCCATACTAGTCACAGATGACTGCTTCCTAAGAGGTGATCCATGAAATACCTAAATGCTCCTCCGCTAGGAATCACAAGTAGAGCTCACTTTCATCTAGTGCTTGATAACTAGTAAAATGTATCTTATTTGTTTAAGGGTAATAAAAAGTAGTTTAGTTTTGGTTTAAAGGTCAGAACATGAAGATGACCCAAATATATTACTTTGAAAATCAAATTTGATCAAATAACATCTCGTGAGCAAAGCATGAGGAAACACAAGTGCACAGATTAACACAGGATTCATGCAGATTCTTCGGCAGAAGGAGGCGCTGTCTAATGGTGACCATGAGAATTCGTAGGAATCAGTCCATGAAGTTATGGAGAATACTCTGACATAGAAAAGCAACAGTATTTTTCTGGGATCTTAGTTATAAACATTTTTCAATAAATTGTGAAATATTTTTCAGAAATCAATACCCTTTTCTCATTGTAGTTACTGCTTGCTTCTTTGGATGATGTTAAGATTTTGAGTTTTACTCTGATCCTAAGATGAGCAACAAGAACAATTTTTTTTAAATGTGCTTCTGTTTGTGGGTACTTTTAGGCCTTCCAAACGACAGGTGGATTGATTGGACCTACGAATATATTTGCCTGATATAGAAACCTAATACTCACAGGAGAGTAATTGGAGGATCAATCATTAGCCTAATATTGCTGTTTAACCTCATATTAGTGGCTTTGAGCATATACATGTTATTCAGTCTGGAAACATTCTCCCTTCCTGGAAGTTGAAGCCAGTGTGGCTGAACCTGCTTAACTGAGTAATATTCAATCTCTCAAAGTCACTAACTTTTGAAATTATAAAGATACTATTCAGTTAAAATGAGTTCTTATAAAAATCACCTACAATAAATGTCTAAGGGTATACCACCTCCTGTAATTGCTATTTTGATAAATGGTATTATTTTCCAAAGAGTCAACCAAGCCAGAAAACAAAGTCATCTTGGATTCCTCCTTTTCATTCACTTATTAATCACCAAGTCCAATTGTTTCTACTTCCTAATTGTCTGTCTACTCTACTTTCTATACTCAATCCCTCTACATTTTCATAGTCCCTCTGCTAAATTTCTAATTTGTTTTCCAATGTCCATTCATTCTTCTTCTCCGAAAATCTATTTTCTACATGTGGCTTTCAGGCATCATCTCAATCTCAGTGGTTAAAAAAAATACCTCTACTTTCACATACTCCAAATGTTCCTCATCTTAAACTTTTTATCTTATTAAACGGTAACACCATTTTTCCAATTTCTCAGTTCAAAAAAAAAGAGAAAAACTCTCTCATACTGTGTCTAATGCATAAACACAGCATATAGGCTCAACTCCTTTAATGTATCTGTAATCAGCTGTTTCTCACTACCTTGTTCCACTGACAGCTAATATCTTTGTCTGACCCACCATTATCTCCTGCATGGTTTGTTGGATCTCTGCCTGCTTCCAGGCTTGTCCCACTGCAGTCTATTCTTTATGCTGTATCTAGAGGAAACATTTTAAACATAGCTCAGAACATATCACTCTTCCCTCTAGATTTTCAATGGTTTTCCATATCACTTGATCCTAAATGAGGCTTATAAGGACATAGACAAATTTTCTACCAGCTACTTTTCTACCTCATCTAATACGTTGCCCCTTGCTTACTTCATTCCAGCCATGTTGACCTCTTTACCACTCTTTGTACATGCCAAGCATATTCCTGCCTCAGGGTCTTTGCACCAGCCTGGAACACTCTTCCCTCAGACAAACACTTGACTAGTCTCCTCACATCATCTTTGTCTATGCTCAAATATCATAAAGGTCTTCCCTGACCACCTGCCTAAAACAGGACTCACCTTTCTCTCATTTTCTGTCTCCTTACCCTTTTTCATTTGTATTCATAGTACTTGCCTCCACCTGATATTTATTCATTTGCTAACCTAATTTTTCTCTCACCAGAATATATGTTCCAAAATAATAAGAACATGACCTGTTTTGTTCACTATTGTACCTCCAGCTTAATGACTGAACAGTGCTTGGCACATAGTACAATTTAATTAGATGTTTCTTGACTTTGTTAAATCCCTTTAAAAATTGTCTTCTTGGGCTTCCCTGGTGGTGTACTGGTTGAGAGTCCGCCTGCCGATGCAGGGAACACGGGTTCGTGCCCCGGTCCGGGAAGATCCCACATGCCGCGGTGTGGCTAGGCCCGTGAGCCATGGCCGCTGAGCCTGCGCATCAAGGAGCCTGTGCTCCGCAACGGGGGGAAAAAAAAAAAAAAAAAAAAAAAAAAAAACGTCTTCCTAATATATATGTGTATATTTACAATAAATATTTGTGTATATATATATGTATAATCACCTTACTCTTCAATTTAAAAACCAGTTAGTGGAAATGACTACCAGAATGACAGTGGGAGAAACTTTCAGACCTGCTCTCCAGTGAGATTGGTGAATATCATTTTAAAAAACAAAAACAACCATTGAAAGCCTTTGGAAATGGTTTTAAGGGCAAACAGCAAATAAAGAAACATCTATTCAAGAAAATCTATGAAAATTCAGCAAGAAAGGCAAGAGGATATGGTATTTGAACAAAAAAATGCTCCCTCCTTTTTTTTTTTTTTTTTTTGGGGTACGCGGGCCTCTCACTGTTGTGGCCTCTCCCGTTGCGGAGCACAGGCTCCGGACGCGCAGGCTCAGCGGCCATGGCTCACGGGCCCAGCCGCTCCGCGGCATGTGGGATCTTCCCAGACCAGGGCACGAACCCGTGTCCCCTGCATCCGCAGGCGGACTCTCAACCACTGCGCCACCAGGGAAGCCCATGTTCCCTCCTTTTGCTCTCAGCTCAATAAGCGAAGATTGCACATCAAATTGCTACAGCCAAGAATGTACGGTTTCCTCTCCCCCCAGCTCTCAGTCATAGGACTTTCTTCTTGATAGGAGTTAATGTCAGCATTTCTCATTCTGCCCTCAGCTATTTTTTGCTGAAGTTAACTCCCAGGCATGTGGATGAGAGGTAAGAGCTCTGTTCTGGCCAGCATCCACTCAACTCATGGAATGAAGGGTCTTTAATGGTTAAAAATACCATTTTGAAGAACCATAATTTTTTTTTTTTTTGTAAAATAAAGAATATCTTTATATGCCAAAGAACCTATAGTTTCTAAAATGAGACTAGACACTTTAACTGTACCTTAAATCTCTATTATCTCTAAGAGGAGAACTGGAGCATTTAATTAAGAAATAAATTAAACTTTTCCACATCCTCCATTTTTAGGGTGGTGGCAGCCATGGAAACACACAACTCATTTCTGCCTTCAACAGAGCTTGTTATAAGGTAAGCTGACATTCTCCATCTGCTGCACTTGTGCCTCCACAACAGCACTCATGCCAAAACCACTGTCTTCCCAGGCTGCTACTAACCAAGGACAGAACACGATGGAAGTATGAGAGCCTGGCCATTTCTGCACAACGTGGGACTCTTCAAATGGGTCATATATGTACTGAGGCTACACATTGGTCTGGCTGAGCCTTTCTCAGAGCTGTTCTGCAGTCTGAGGCTCTAACTACATATCCTCCATTCTTCACCTGTCTTTTCACAGGTCTCAAACCTGCATTACTGTCAGAAGGTGCTCCATTCCAACTCCCACTTCTACTATTTTCTGCATAGGTGTTTACCCAGTAAATCTCCTACATGTCTAATTCCATCTTGGTGTCTGACTCTCAAGAGATCCAAGTCTTCTCTAACATACTTGGTGTCTGTTTTGATAAATCTTTATTTGTTTTTTTAAAATTTACATGTATAGGGCTTCCCTGGTGGCGTACTGGTTGAGAGTCCACCTGCCGATGCAGGGGACACAGGTTCGTGCCCCGGTCTGGGAAGATCCCACATGCCGCAGAGAGGCTGGGCCCGTGAGCCATGGCCACTGAGCCTGCGCGTCCGGAGCCTGTGCTCCACAACGGGAGAGGCCCAACAGTGAGAGGCCCGCGTACCGCAAAAAAAAAAAAAAAAAAAAAAAAAAAAATTTACGTGTATAAGGCCTATAAACAAACAAATAAATTAACAGACATCCTAGCAATCTCTTGAACCATACCTCCTCATGACAAACTCTTACTCTTTTCAGGTAAATATATTAAAATCTTTCTAATAATATGTTATATAGCCATTCCTTAAGTTTTCTACTTAACATAAATTTTTTCTTAATTTTTCTTTATTATGTCTCAGTTTTTCTATTTATCTCCCATTGTGAGATATATTTACTCTCATATACCCCCATCCTCCCAATATCTTATTTAATTGTATAAACACAATAGTTTGAGTGACTGTGTAAATATTTTGACAGCCGATCAACACAGTGATCGGCTTTCTTGTTCACTTTTTTGTATTCTGTGGCATTAACTCCCTATTGTTGCTATCTGCATGGTTTTCTATGGATCTTTTGTTTATCCCCAAACTCTCTTCCAGAAGTGTCTATATCATCCCAAAACATTTAAAGATTTAGGCCATCTATCAATTTCATCTTTTCCTACCTTGGAGAGGTCTTTGGAGCCTTTCCTTCTTGTGCTTCCAATTGGACTGCTTGCTTGTTAAGCAGCAGCATGGTGGGAACTCTGTCTCTCTATTACCATCATCCTGGCCATTCCCTTTACATCACTTCTGGGGTGAAACTCTTGTATTTCTTTTTCTTGGTTTACTTCCTTGCATAGGTGGAGCATATTATTTAGTAACTTCCTGAAAGACGAAATACATTTATTTTGAAGTCTTGTATTTCTGAACCTATTTTTACTCTACCTCTTTCTTAATTTGCAGTTGGATGAATATAGAATTCAAAATTGGAAGTACATTTTCCTCAAGATTTTGAAAGCACTCTCCCATTATCTTCTAGAATCAATTTAGCCTAGTAAGAAGTCTTAAGTCATTCTTACTTGCAGTTTTTTGCATGAGACCTATTTTGGTTTTCTCCCTAGATGCATTTGGGATATTTTTCTTACCTACTGTTTTGGAAATTTCTTGATTATTTACATTGGAATAGGACTATTTTTACAAATTGTGCTGGGTAGTTGCTGGGCCCTCTTGGTCTAGAAATTCAGAATCGTCACTTGTAGGAAATTTTACTTTTTACTCACCTTATAATTTCCTCCATTAATTTTCTTACCTTTTACTTTCCATCTTTATATTTTTGTTTCACATTTTGGGAGAACTACCAAATTTGACATTCAAACTTTTGTGATTTTGTTTTCAGTTTTGGTGTCATGTTTTTATTTTATGAGACCTATTTTGGTGTCTGAATGTTCTTTTCTTTATAAACTTTTATTCTTGTACTGTAAATGCAGTATCTTGTCATATATCTAATGGCATTTTATTATTTCTTTGAAATTTTCTTCCACTGTCTGCACACTATGCTTTGGTTTGCTTTTCTTATACTTGTTTAATCTCTGTCTTGCAGAGAGGGCTTGATGAAATGTCTGGCAACCATTGGATAGATCACATTCAATGAGATGCACTAAAAAGCTGAGTAGAACCTCTATTTCTCCCAATTGTCTGATTGTAGTGGTTAGTTAGTCAGTTTTCCTAGAGAGGACCTCTCCAATCTCTTACTTGGGATGTTAGTATTCCTGGGCTGAATGGAAGAGGGAACCAGCTTTCTCATTATTCAATGTGTAGTCTTTCACTCATTCCTCTGTTTGGGGGATAATACCCCACCAGGTGTTGAGCCTATGTTCTTTGAGACAAAAGTGTTTCTAGGAGGGGAGCTGTAGGACCTAAGTCTATAAAAATTTCTACTGTTTTCAGTGCCATTCCACACTCCATTTTATGAGATACTTGGTGCCCCCATTCTTAATGTTTTATGCTGATCTTCAGTGAACATCACTGACTTTTGTGTTTCTCTTGCTGCCAGGATAGGTTTCACTTTCTTCATCAGTTTAGTTAGGTAGCTGCTGTCCATGTATATTCCAACAAGCAAAAAATTGTCCTTTCTTCTCCTTTTTTCTTTGCCCTGGCTGATTTACTATTATTATTTTTTATTCCTTTACTCTCATTTTATGGAGGTTTCAGTTGAAACAGTGGTAAAAATATTTATGTACAATCCATCATGTTTATATGAAGTTGTGTGCCTCTTTTTGGGTTCTCTTCTGAACTATTATTATTCTTTACAAGTATTATATCTAGGCAAGCATATATATAAGCAAACATATGCTATCCATCCTTACATTATTATAGATTCAACAACTGTTTATTGAGTATCCATAATATGCCAAGTAATATTTTAGGCATGTTGGATACACAATTGAAAACAAAACGGGGGGGAATTCCCTTTCAAGTGGAGCTCACATTTTGCAATTAGGTGGCTGTAAAAAGAAGAGGAAGAAGGAGGAGAAGTAGGAGGAAGGACGAGGAGGAGGAGGAGGAGGGGGAGGAGATGAGGAGGAGG
>NW_006782724.1:876583-964241 GCF_000442215.2 Lipotes vexillifer | reverse complement strand
AGGGGGAGGAGGGGGAGGAGGGGAGGAGGAGGGAGGAGGAAGGGAAGGCAAGGAGAAAAATGTACTAAAAAAATCTCCCAGAAAATAAGTGTTATGGAGGATGTAGAGAAATTGGAACTCTTGTTCATTGCTAGTGGGAATATAAACGATATAGCTGTTGTGGAAAATAGTATGGAAATTCCTCAAACAATTAAACATTGAATTTGATACAGCAATTTCACTTCCAGGTACACACCCCAAAGAAAGGAAAGCACAGACTTGAAGCGATATTTGCATATCAGTGTTCATAGTAGCATTATTCACAATAGCTGAGTGTCCACTGATGAATGAATAAAGAAATAAAGTGTGATATATATACACAAAAGAATATCATTCAGTGTTAGAAGAAAATTCTGACACAGGTTAGAACATGGATGAACCTTGAGGACATTATGCTAAGTGAAATAAGGCAGTCACAAAAGGGCAGGTATTTCATGTTTCTACTTATATGAGGTACCTTGCATAGTCAAATTTATAGAGACAAAAAGTACACTGTTGGTTGGCAGGGCCTGCAGGGAGAGGCAAATAGGGAGTTAGTATTTAATGGGCACAGATTTTCAGGTGGGAAAGATGACATAGTTCTGGAGATGGATGGTGGTGGTTGCACAAAAATGTGGATGTACTGAATGCTACTGAACAGTGTACATAAGAACAGTTAAAATGGTAAATTTTATGCTATGTATATTTTTTCACACACACACAAAATGAATGGTTAGGATAGCTGTCACTGAGAAGTTGTCTTTTGTGCAAATACTTGGCAATGGTGAGGCGCTGAGCAATGCAGAAACCCCCAGGAAAGGAGGCCTATTCTACTAAAGTGGAGTAAAGAAGAAGGGAGTTACAAGATGAGGCCAGAGAAGTAATGGGGTGAGGAGGACCGATTGAAAGGAACGTTAAAACTGAAAACAGACTATTGGATTTGACAATATAATAGTCACTGCAGTTATTACTAGTTTTTGGAAAAGAACACTTTTTATGGGGTGGTGGGCTGAAAACCTTATTTTAGTGGGTATATAGAAAAATTGGAGGAAAGTGTATCCTAAAATATGAAATAAAATGAAAGTCACACATTTTGGAGTTAAAATAGAATTGTCTTCCATCTAATCTAATATTCTTTCTTACAGGAAAGAATGAAAAAAAATTTGTGACAGAGCAAAAGGGGCTATAGACTTGTCTAAGGTTTTGCAACACAGTTACCATGTGCAATGATGTTATTTTCTTATCTAACATGGAATCTACTTAGTTTTCACTTAGCCTCTTGTTTACTCAAGGAGTCTCAGCTGACTTCTTTCTAGAGCTTCAGTTTGAATTTCTTCTTTGTGGTTGAAGGGCAATGTTATAATAAGCCCAGATTTAACTTTGCATTTTACAGGTACAACCAAATCATCATGAGTCCTGTTTAATAAAAATTCCACTTAACATGATTCCATTTAATTATTATGAGTCCATTTAATAAAAATTTCCCCTCCTTCTTAAATTCTAAGTAAATTAAATGAAATGGTCTCCAAGGTTATTGCTATATGCAGACTGTATCAGAATACAGGATATTGAACTATAATCTACTTTCATCCCATTATAGTTATGTCACTCTTAGTCTTCTGTTGTGATTAGACAATTAGATACAAATTGTTCTCTAATGGGTTTACTACAAGACATTAGAGGAGAAAAATTCATGATCTTAGCTCATTTCTCTTCCCTTTAAAGTGTAAACTATTAACTGTTCAAAAAATCTGTTAATTTGAACACCTTCTTTGAGATGATAAAGTTTTTGGTGATAATACTGACGGATACCAGTACTTTTTTAATGTAAAAAAATAAATTGATAGATAATTAGGGACCTTTACCTATGCAGTTAATTACTGCTACCATATTCCAAGCCTTATCACGTTCACCCGGGGATTAAGGCAGTAGTTTCCTAATTGGTCTCTTTAGCTCTCAATTCCCCTGTCTCCCCTACAAGGTACACACCTCAGTTTGCTTAATCTTACTAAATCACAGTTCTCACTGAATCACCTTCTTGCTTTAAAAATAGGGGTTGCTAACTAAAATTTTGCTTCATTGAATTGATTAAGGATGTAGATGTGTGTGCATATATAAAAATAGTTATGTTTCTACTGCACTCACTGGGTGCACTTTCACTACATTTATAGCCAATGTCCCTAAATAATCCATTTATCAAATATTTTTTTAAATTTCTTTTATTTCTCCCACTTGACAAATTTCTTGTTAGAATTAAAGAGTCTATAAATAGTTAAATATTGTATACTCATAGTTTAGGGGATAATCCCTGGAAGATGCATGACTGCACTAAAACTTATTTGAACTAACTGTTAATATTGTGTGTGTGTGCCTTTTCTAAACCTTTATCATGAAATTGAGTTGTCTTTAGACAAAAAAGCAAAAAAAAAAAAAGCAGACAAAACGGTGTTTCTTAGCCGGGAAAGTATAACTTACCCTCTCACCAAAAACAAAGCCATAAATAAAGGGAACACTGGATAAAAAGTATGATAATTTATGAAACAATTATCTTCACATAATGTATATCATGCAGAGCAAAACTCTGACCACTTAGAAAGGGAAACAAATGAGATGATTCCTATGGCAGCTCGGGCTTTCTGTCTGGAGGCACTTCCCAGAAAGGAAAAGGTGATCCAAAGTAGGACATAGCAATCTGCTGATATAGGGAAGTAGATATCAGGTTTTGGGTAGATGGGGTAGGTACTGGAGAGAAGAGAACAACTTTGAGAAACAGCTTCAGAAATTTGCTCTGAATCTTTAGCTAAATATTAACCCGCACTTGTATAGATTGGAAAACCATGAAATAGAGGAAAGTAACAATTGTTGAGAAGCTCTAAAATGAACAATTCCCAGAGCAACACAAGTTTGAATTTCACCAGGCCACAGCACAGAAATTTATTTGAATACCTTGGGAAATCAGTGGAGACCACAAAAGGGCCATGCCTTAGTAATTGGACTAAGTTTGATAACACTTAAAAGAGTTTAAAAACAAGCTTTGAAAAGACCAAACTCTTCTGCAAGTAACATAACTACCTGCCAAATAAATCCAGCACTCTTTAAAGAAAGAAAACTAAATCCAAACTTTCAACAATATAATATTCATAATATATGGCAATGGATGAAATTTTACTAGAAATATATAGCATTTTTTTATTGCTTCCACAATAAATCAGCATGAATTTAGTGATTTGAAGTACACAAATGTATTATCTACAGTGTTGTAAGTCAAAAGTATGGCAAGAGTCTCACCAGACTGAAATCAAAGTATTGACAGTTTACCTTTCTCTCTGGAGGCTCTAGGGAAGGATTTGTTTCCTGCTTATTTGGGTCATTAGCAGAACTCAGTTTTCATTGGTTGTAGGACCGAAGACCCCAGCCACCCTGTTTATAGTCTTGGCTGTAAACTCTGGGTCATTCCCAGCTTCAAGAAGCTATCGTATTCCCTGGCACATACCCTCATTTTCCATCTTAAAAGCCAGGACCTTGAGGTAGATTCTTTCTAAGGTGGTATCTCTCTGACCTCAGTCAGGAAGTTTTTTCCATTTTTAAGGACTCTTGTAATTAGACAGGGCCCACCCAGATAATCCAGGATAATTTCCTTATCTCAAGGTCTGTAATCTTAAAAGGCGAAGTCTCCTTTACCATTTAAGGTAACAAATTCATAGATTCCAGACAGGACATGAACATCTTTGGGGCAAGTGGCAGAATTATTTGTCTATCACATCGTGAAAAACAGCAAAAATACCCCCAAAACAACAAAAACAAAGATACGTAAAACACATAACCTAAATCAGTTTTTAGATATAATTTCAGAAATGACAGCAATTATTTGATCTCTATTACATTTATTGACAAGTAGGGATATATAAATAGTTATGAAAATTATAAATATGATAAACAATTAAAAGAAAAACATTAAAATAATGAGATAAATTGAAGGTATAAGAGACTAGATCACATTGAAGTTATAAAAAGAAATATATAATGTCTAAAAGGGGAAATTTACTCAAATTTAACATCAGAGTAAATACTACAGAAGAAAATTAGTGAATTTGAACACATAGTGACAAATATCCAAGCTGAGGCTCAGAGATGTAGAAAAAAAGCATGAGAAAAATGAACAGAATTTCAGTGGCTCATGACACAATATCAATTGGTTCAATATATGTATATTGAAGGAAAAGGGGGAGAGGAAAATCTCTTAACAAAATAACAGCTGAAGAACCTACAAGTGAGATAAAAAGTATAATCTGTTCTTTAAATGTTTGGAAACTAAACAATGAAGTTCTAAATAAATTTCAAATTCAAAATTCAAGTTCAAAGAAGAATTTTCAAGGGAAATTAGTAAATCACTTGAACTGAATGAACAAAATCCAACCTATCTAAATCTGTGGGATGCTGCACTTAGATACAGCAATTAGGACATCTATAACATTAAATACTTATATCAGGAAAGAAGAACTATTTACAATTAAGAACTTAAGCTTACAACTAAAGAAACTAGGCAAAAAAACAGCAGACTCACCCAAAGTAAACCAAAAGGAAGGAAATAATAAAGATAAGCTGAAATGTTAATACAGTAGAAATAGAAAAACTTATGAAATATCTATGAAACTATAAACTGATTCTCTATTCATATATAAAGATGATCGATACCATTGATCATGGGAAAAAGAGCAAACACAAATTAAAATCAAGAATGAGAAAATTGGTATCACTATAGATCCTACCAACTTTACAGGGTTAATAATACTGTCATTATTTAAGAAGACATAATTGTGGAAATTTCTAAAACAAAAGGGGCCTTGTAGATGTGATAAGTTAAGGACCTTGCGATGGGATTCTTCTGGATTAGGTAGGTGGGCCTAATGCAATCATAAAAGTGTAAGTGAAAGAGTGAGGCAGAAGAGTCAGAGGCAGAGTGGTGCAGAATGAAAAAGACTTTGCTGGCCATTGCTGGCTTTGAAGGTGAAAGGAGCCACAATCCAAGGCATGTTGGAAGCCTCCAGAAAGAAGGAAAGACAAGAGAATGGGAGTCTAGAGTCTCCAGAAGGAATGAGCCCTGTTTACAGGAATAGATATCAGTCCATGAGATCCATTCTGAATTTCTGGCCAAAAGAACTGTAAGACAATCAATTTGCTTTATTTTATAGCACTAATATTTAAGGCACTGATTTTATTGTTGTTGTTGTCTTATTTTATTATTAGCTAGAAAGACTTTTCATTATGCAAATGTATTTCTTCCAAGAGTTCCCCCCCTCCATGGGATCTTAAAAGTCCATGTTAAACTCCTTTTCTGGAAACTTCCTTTTCTTAGTTGTATTCTTCATGAGGCTGTACCTTGAAGAGTGTGCCTAAGTTTTGGGTAGTGAGCTACCCGATGTTCTGGCAGTAAGTGTTAATCTGGCTTGCAATGAGCAGAGAATCCATCTTGGCAGGAGCCAGAGGTGGTCTGAAGAGCTTGTACATATCCTCCTCAGGAAGCAGGGGTTCCCTTTGACTCTTTCACTGCACATTTTCCTGCTGCTGATACTGATGTTTCTGCTGTTTACTTATGTTCCTCATGTACATGTTATATTTAACTATATCTTAGCTCATTTCATTCACTCTGTCCTTCAACAACTTTAAGGCAATAATATTGTGCTAGTTGTTACAGAAGTAACAAGAAACTAACACAGAGATTTTATAATTTTTGTTATAGGTTTATTTATCAGTGTAGAAATAGATTTTGAGTAAGTAGCATGTGTTTTGAAGAGTATGTGAAAACTTCTGAAGACATTTGGGGATATGATGTCATTTCCCACTCCTCACTTTAATGACCACGGGAAAAATAAGGAATTTTTTTAAAAAAAGGTTTTTTTGTTTTTTGTTTTGTTGTTGTTTTTTTGGTACTGATTTGAAGTGAGATGGATAAAGCTCATTAAAATTTTTCTAGAAGCAGGTAGGTGTGAGAAGAAATTAAATGAAGGATTTATTACTGCAGCAACCAGAAATCATTCTGAAAATTTGAGAAACATATGACTATTTTGAGAGAATTATGTCTGGAGATGAAATTGAAGGTATTTTCACAGTAATATTTCCTACCTACTTACTTTGTAAGGATCCCAGACTTCAAACAGTTATATCCATTTCAGAAGCTCATCTGTAATAGAACTGGTTTGGATTATGAATCAAAAGGGGATAAACATTTGACTACAATTTTTCTGAGTTCTTAAGAAATAATTTTCAATGTGGAACTATAGTATAGACAGTATTGGTGAAAGAACTATTCAGAGGGGACTTCCCTGGTGGCTTATTGGTTAAGAACCTGCCTACCAATGCAGGGGATACAGGTTCGAGCCCTGGTCCGGGAAGATCCCACATGCCGTGGAGCAACTAAGCCTGTGTGCCCCAACTACTGAGCCTGCACTCTAGAGCTGACAAGTCACAACTACTGGGCCAGCGTGCTACAACTACTGAAGCCTGCGCGCCTAGAGCCCGTGCTCCTCAACAAGAGAAACCACCGCAATGAGAAGCCCGCGCCCCGCAACAAAGAGTAGCCCCTGCTCGCCGCAACTAGGGAAAGCCTGTGCACAGCAACGAAGACCCAATGCAGCCAAAAATAAGTAAATAAATACATATATATATATTTTTTTTTTTTAGAAAAAGAAATATTCAGAGAACTAAGTGAAACTCCATAGGATTAGCTAAGTTTAAAATAAATCCTTAGTCACCCTTGTTTGTATGCAAGGGCTCCTGTGTTGACCACAAAAATACATCTTTCAGATCTCCTACTTCAGGAGCATAATTGACTGTCATCCCCAGTTGCTTTACTGAAAATCCACCACTGCCTTCCATCAGAGACCAGGTTTCCATGGGTTGTTCCCAGCCAATGATTGAATATGGCAAGGATAATAAGGTAACTTGGTTACTGAAAGACATGATCAATTCTGTCTTGAAGACGCCATGGACTCTGTTGAAACTTTCTTAGAACTACATTACCATAAAAGGCTTTCTTTCCTTGTTTGTCTCATTCACAGAAGTCAGACCTGCATCACCACCACCTCTTAACATCTTTCAGGGGCCTTTCCCATTTTCCTATTTTTGCAGATGTTTCCCCAAATAAATAAATATCTATTTCAGTCTTGGTGAGTGATATTCAGAGGACCCCCTATAATTGAAATTAATAACAATAATGAAAAAATTAAAAAAAAATTTTAATAACCACTATATTAAGCACAATTCATTGAAGTGAAATAGTGTAGATAGAGAAACTTCAAGATGATGACAAGCAAAGTATGACTAAGGAATAATGAAGAATTTTACTAAAAAGAATTAAAACAGATGATGTATGTCCTTGTGCAACTGCATGAAATTTTGTTTCTTCACAGAGAGCAATAGATATGGCAGAAAGCTCCAGTTCCAAATTCTTATTCAGAGAACTGTGAGCAATAGATAATTTAGGTAAAGTTAAATTCAGAGCATAAGAGTTAAAACACATGGAGAGTTGTGGTGATGGGGTATTTTTTAGGCAAGTCTATGAATAGATTAGCTACTATCAATACCTGAAGGTTGAGAAGCAATCAATCTTTCTTGCCTTTATTTTTGATTATAAAATCTAGAGTTCTGTACTATTGTGATGTAAATATCTCTGCAATAATATTACAAAAGTATTATACTTGATGACATACAAAAATCATCCATAAAACACCAGGTGTCAGTATAAACTTATAAAAATTAATTTTATAATTATCAATCACCTGTAAAATTACCAGTGTTAACATTCATGATTTTCTTCAATTTCTTCATGATTTTCTTCACTGGAAATTGTGTCTACATGTATGTGCTTCATACCTGTAGACACAACACCCAGTAAACCTGATTTATGATCTGAGCTATGTATGCGTACCTTACTAGGGAGATTGTCTTGTTGCAAAAGTACTGATCCTCATTTCTCACCCACTAGGGAGGGACATTGTTATTTTTGATTGCTGAGATGGTATGTGACTTTCCATTGCCTGCAATCTAGGACCCAATTTTATCTTATCACTTCTGTGTTGATAAAGTGCTGTTTTCCCTACCTTTATGGGAAGCATTCCTTTTCATTCTTGCCAACAAGGCAAGATTTACCTCATTCAAGCCTTACTTAGAAGATATAAAACAACCAATCTTTATTTTTACAATGCCAGTCTCTGTGCTAGGCACTTAGAAATTCATCAGAGGGTTTTTATGATGCTGAAATGGTAAGTGTACATATGCTTAATCTGCACAATGCTCTGATGTATTAATTATTATGTTCTAATTGCAAATGAAAAATTTGAATGTCTAAGTTTAAATTATTATTTCTTTCAAGATCACAAGTTAATGTGAAGCATGGGAAAGTAGTTAGTAGTCGTCAGATGGCAAAGACAGTATTTTCTCCACTAGACCAAGCTTCTTTTTTGATATTTACAAAACACATCACACATATTATGGGCTGATATTTACAAAATACATCACACATATTTATGATATTTGCTTTGATAACTATCATAATATAGGACAATATTTTTAAAAATAATATCAAATTTGGACCTACATATCCTGGTTTCAAATTCAGGTACTTTCTTTATTTTTTTAATTTTTTATATTTTTTGTGGTACACGGGCCTCTCACTGTTGTGGCCTCTCCTGTTGCGGAGCACAGACTCCGGACGCGCAGGCTCAGTGGCCATGGCTCACGGGCCCAGCCGCTCCGCGGCATGTGGGATCTTCCTGGACCGGGGCACGAACCCGCGTCCCCTGCATTGGCAGGCGGACTCTCAACCACTGCACCACCAGGGAAGCTCCAGGTGCTTTCAATCAAACTATATGACTGAATATTTTGCAAATTTTCCCAACTCCGAGGGGTGGTATAGGGATGGCTTGAGGGAAATTAACCATGTGTTTCTCTATAAAGAAGAGTTGTTTCAATCTGAATTACAAGTTTTGGACACTTTTTTCTTTTCTTTTCTTTCTTTCTTTTTTTTTTCTTTTTTTTTCTTAGCCTATTAGCTAACAAGTATATGTGCCTGATCCAGAGAGGGAAGGATGGAGATCTGAAGTAACATCTTATCAACTTGTCTGTTGAACTTCTTTAATATGATGGAAAACTAATTTTCAGTGGAAAGCACAACATTACTGCCTATAAAATTAAGTTTGTTTTTTAAAATAATTTAATTCAATATAGACACTTACAGATGTCAGATAATACTGGAGCATGAAATGCTGCCTTAAATATTGGGACATTGTTAGCTGATGAAGGTAAATGAACATTCTAGATGATTACAAATACCACTTTGTGTTTAGTGTCACATTATCAGTTACATAATTCATCATTGCTATGCAAAGTAGATTGAATAAAGCAAGTGCCATGACATATTTTTGCTTTACATCATTAGTGATGGAAAATGAATTTGAAAGATGTCTTTAATTCCATTCCATGGTCATTTAGCTGACTATGCGTTTCAATATGACAAAGTTTATAGAGGTGGATAAACTCTTTGAGTTTAATAAACTTAAAATATTGCAATTTTGATCCAAATTTATAATATTGTTTATGAAAGATGGCATAGTATAAATTTATCTGTGCCCAAATTCTACATTGACTTTAAATTAAGCAAATTCAAACCTCATTAACTTGACCATATTCTTTAAGATACTGTTAAATTATTTCTTTGGTATAATAAACTTTACTCTGATTAGCCAGAAGGAAATTACCTCTAAGTACAGGGCTTAGCAACAGTGAGATTTTAGGCAGTGTGTACATTTGGTTTTTCAACTTTGAAAAACCTTCTTTTGCCTGAAATAAATGGAGAAAGCATTATATACAGAACCTTAAGGTCAGCCTTCTATATTAGAAAACATGAGAGACTCTGAAAATGTCTCAACTCTATGCTCAAATTTGTTTCTCTGCTTCTGATTCCAAACTTTTCCCCACTGTAGTTTCATTGTTTTATTAAGGGATGGAATCTCTATTAAAATGCAAATATTAACTCTCAAATATTTTCTTATTTAAGCTTGAGTATAAATGAATTTATGTGAACCTTTCTAATTAACCAGTGCATTAAACAAATTTTGACAAGAATGATGGGAAAATAGGTCAAGGAGAAAAGATTTCTGAGAAATTGTGAAATGCAAGGCTTCTAAAAGAAAGCCTGAAATGTATTGTGTACATTAAAAAAAAGTAACTTGAGATGGTAGAAACACATGGTATGTCAGATATCTCCCTATAGTTGTTGGCAATGTATTTGTATGTTTCTGGTAAAAGAGCTAATGTTGTTTCATAATATTATATGCTTTTGTAAATCACTACCTTTTTAAAAGCAGTATCTATGACAGATATCAACAATATTTCTCCAATACCTCTAATTCTATCTTCGTTTAATAAGGGAAGCAGGAACCCCCAAAGGTTTACCTGGACACAGATTTTACTTTTAGGTTCCCAATGTTGTTAGCTGCCGTCATGCGACTAAATTCCAGTAATGTTGGAGCTTTGGGATCATTTCTAAATGATGTAGCTTATCTTAGGTTTGTGAGATTCATCAGTGCCCTTCATGTAGACGTAGTTCATTAATTCTCACTGTTGTATGATATTCCATTGTATGAACAGACTTCAACTTATTCATCCCGTTATTGGTAAAACAAAATTTTTGTGCTGTTACTTGCCTGTGTTTACTGTGAATAATCCTTCAATGAACATTCTTGTATGTGCATCTGGTAAAAATGTATTACTTTTTCTTTTTTCCCCCCCAGCTTAATTGAGATAAAATTGTCTTATATCATTGTGTAAACTTAAGGTGTACAACATGATTCAATATGCCTATGTATTGTAAAATAATTACAATTACATCCCCTCACATAATTATAACTTTTTTGTGTTTGTGTGGTGAGAACATTTAAGACCTGTTCTCTTAGCAAGTGTCAAGTATAGAGTACAGTATTGTTAACTATAGTCACCACACTGTACATTGAATCCCCAGACTTATCCATCTGTAACAGGAAGTTTGTACCCTTTAACCAACATCTCTCCATTTCTCCTACTCCTCAGACTGTGGTAACTACCATTTCACGCTCTGT
The DNA here is from genome assembly GCF_000442215.2 of Lipotes vexillifer. Lineage (NCBI taxonomy): Eukaryota > Metazoa > Chordata > Mammalia > Artiodactyla > Lipotidae > Lipotes > Lipotes vexillifer. Next base: position 953,109 of record NW_006782724.1, on the reverse strand, counting down.
TTCGATGAGTCTGACACTTCTTTTAGATTCCACCTATAAATGAAATCAAACAGTATTGGTCTTTCTCTGCTTCACTTATTTCACTTTTAGTACAATGCCCTCATGGTTTACCCATGTTGTCACAAAAAGCAGGTTTCCTTCTTTTTCTTGGCTGAAAAATATTTCACTATCTCTCTCTATATATATATATAGGTGTGTATATATATATATTTTTTTTCTTTATCCATTCATTTATAAATGGACATAGGTTGTTTCCATATCTCGGCTGTTGTGAATAATGCTGCAATGAACATGGAGGTGCTAATATCTCTTCAAGATAGTGATTTTATTTTTCTTGGAAACAAACCCAGAAGTGGGATTGCTAGATCATATGGTAGTCCTATTTTTTAATTTCTTGAAGGACCTCCATACTGTTTTCCATAGTGAATGTACCAATTTCCATTTTGATTCGCATTGCCCTGATGATTCGTGATACTGGGCACCTTTACATGTACATATTGCCTGTTTGTATATCTTCTCTGGAAAAAAAATGTCTACTCAGTTCCTCTGTCGAGTTTTTCACTGGACTATTTTGCTATTGATATTTTTGCTATTGAGGTGTATGAGTTCCTTGTAAATTTTAGATATTAACCTCTTATCTAATATATGGCTTGCAAGTATTTTCTCCCATTCTGTAGGTTGCCTCTTGAATGCTTGAAGAAGACTTTTAGTTTGATGTAGTTCTACATGTTACATATGTTTGTAATATAGTCTGAAATCAGGAAAAGCCTCCAGTTTTGTTCTTCTTTCTCAAGATTACTTTGGCTATTCAGAGACTACTGTGTTCTATATGAATTTCAGGACTGTTTTTTCCATTTCTGTGAAAAATGCCATTGGAAATTTGACAGATATTGCATTGAATCTATAGATGGCTTTGTGTAGTACGAACATTTTAACAATATCAATTTTCCACTTCAAAAACATGGAATACATTTCCACTTATTTGCATCTTCTTCAATTTCTTTCACCAATTTTTTGTTTTCAGTATATAGATCTTTAAATCCCTTGGTTAAATTTATTTCTAAGTATTTTATTGTTTTGATGTTATTATAAATGAGATTATTTTCTTAAACTGTCCTGCAGATATTTTGTTGTTAGTATAATGGTGGTATGTAGATCACTTTTATCTCTAGTATAAAAGCTAAAAAACAATATTAAAAATAACTACAGCTACAATAATCTGTTAATAGATGTACAATATAAAAAGATGCAAAGTGTGGCATCAATAGCATAAAATGTAAGGGGAGGAAAAGTAAAAGTGTATAGTTTTTGTACACAATTGAAGATTAGTTGTTATCAGCTTAAACTTGACTGTTATATCTATAAGATGTTTTATGTAAGCCTCATGGTAACCACAAAGAAAAAGTCTATAGTAGTTACACAAAAGATAAATAATAAGGGATTAAAGCACATTGCTACAAAAAATAAATCACAAAGGAAGACAGCATGAGAGAAAGAAAAAAATAAGGAAACTAAAATTAGTCAGAAAACAACTAAGGAAATGGTAACAGTAAGTCTTTAACTATGAGTAATTAGTTTAAATTTAAGAAAACAACATTCTCCAATCAAAATTCAAAAAGTGGCTGAATGGATAAAGAAATAAGAGCCAAAAATATGTTTCATACAAGAGACTCAATTTAGCTTTAAGGAACACCCATAGCCTGAAAGTGAACAGTGGAAAAATATTTTCCATGAAAGTGGTAATCAAAAGAGAGCAGGAGTGGCTATACTCAAATCAGATGAAACAGATTTTCAGTCAAATTCAGTCACAAGAGACAAAGGTTATTATACAATGCTAAATTGGTCAATTCATCAGTAGGATATAACAATGATAAATATAAATGTCATTGGAACACACAAATATTTAAAACAAATATTAAGAAAACTGAAGGGAAGGCTTCCCTGGTGGCACAGTGGTTGAGAGTCTGCCTGCCAATGCAGGGGATACGTGTTTGTGCCCCGGTCCAGGAAGATCCCACATGCCGCAGAGCGGCTGGGCCCATGAGCCATGGCCAGTGGCCCTGCACGTCTGGAGACTGTGCTCCGCAACGGGAGAGGCCACAACAGTGAGAGGCCCACGTACCACAAAAAAAAAAACAAAAAAAAACAAAAAAAAACTGAAGGGAGAAATAGCAATACAGTAATAACAAGGCACTCCAATACCCCACTTTCAATACTGGACAGCTCATCCAGAAAGAAAATTAATGAGAAAACAGCATATCTGAATAACACTACAGAGCAAATGTAACTAACAGACACATCTAGAGTGTGCCATCCAACAACACCAGAATATGCATTCCTCTCAACAGCACATGGAACATTCTCTAAGATATATCATATATTGGGTCACAAAGCAAGCTTTAGCCAATTTAAGAAGGCTAAAATCATATCTAGTATCCTTTTCTGTCTACAATGGTATGAAAGTAGAAATCAGTAACAGGAAAAAAACCTGAAAAATTCATAAATACATAGAAAGCAAACAACACATTCCTGAATAACCAGTGGCCAAAGAAGAAATCAAAAGGGAAATCAGAAGTATCTTGAGATAAGTGAAAACGAAAACACAACATATCAAAACTTATGGGATGCAGCAAAAGCAGTTCTAAGGGAGGGAAGTTTATAATGATAAATGCCTGCACTAAGAAAAAAGAAAGATCTCAAATAAACAACCTTACTATACACCTCAAAGAATTATAAAAGCAGAACGAACCAAGCCCAAAGTTAGCAGAAGGAAAGAAACAATGAAGAGTAGAGGATAAATAAATAAGAGATGAGAATGACATTTAAGAAAGCATTGAAACTCAGTTGGTTTTTAAAAAGATAAACCAAATTGATAAACCTTTAGCTAGACTTGCTAAGAAGAAGAGAACTAAAATAAATAAAATTATAAATAAATGAGACATACATCTGACACCAGAGAAATATAGAGCATCGTAAGAGGCTACTATGAATAATTATGCAGCAAAAATTGGATAACCTAGAAATAGTGGATAAATTTCTAGAAACATACAACTTACTAAGATAATCACAAAGAAATATAAAATCTGAACAGACCAATAGCAAATAAGGAAATTGAAGCAGTAATCAAAAATCTCCCAGGACCAAATGGTCTCCCTGGTGATTCTACCAAATATTTAAAGAATTAATGCCAACCCTTCTCAAATTTTTCCAAAATACTGAAGAGGAAGAAACACAACCAAACTCATTTTATGAGGCCAGCATTACCCTGATACCAAAGCCAGGTAAGGACAGTACAAGAAAAGAAAACTACAGGTCAATATCTCTGATGAATATAGATACAAAAATTCTGAACAAAATATTAGCAAAGCAAATTCAACTGAACATTAAAAAAATCATACACCACAATTTAGCAAGATTTATCCGTGGGATACAAGAATCGTTCAACATATGCAAATCAATAAATGTGATATACCACATTAATAAAATGAAAAATAATTATATGATCGTCGCCATAGATACAGAAAAAGTATTTAACAAAATTCAACATCCTTTCATGATCAAAACTCTTAATAAATTGGGTATAGAAGGAACAGAGCTCAACACAACAAAGGCCATATATGAAAAACTCATAGCTAAAGATATGCTCAGTGGTAAAAGGTTGAAAACTTTCTCTTTAAGGTAAGGAATAAGATAAGGGTGCCCACTCTTATCCTAGGCACTTAGGAAGTCCTAGCCAGAGCAATTAGACAAGAAGAAGAAATAAAAAGCATCTAAATTGGAATAAAAGAAGTCATATAGTATCTGTTTACAGATGAAATGATCTTATATATAGAATCCATCAAAAAACTGTTAGATAAAATACTCATAAAATATTCAAAAATCTAGTAAGAATTTATTTGTTCAATATAAATATTTAGCTGTAACAAGTAGTATAGAAACATTGTAGGGTGCTCAAATATTAATGGTAATTTTGTAAGAGGAGATATATAACTTAACTGATACCATTTTTACTAGCAATGAATAATATCTGCAATAAAATGTAACAAAAGATTTTAAGATCTTTATATAAAAATTCATTATGTAGAGCATTAAAATACCTAATATATTTTCACAAAATATACATCAAGTAACTTCATATTGTATAAGTAAATCCTCCAAATTGATCCATATATTTAATTCAATTGCAAAAAAATTCTATCAGAGTTTTGAAAATAAGTTGACAGAAGAACAAAAAGTTCAAGAGGAAACAGCCAAGACACTCTTGAAGAACAATACTGTGGAGTCTTTATATTTGTAATTATTAAGAAGTTTTAGGAAGGTATGGTAATTAACCTGCGAGTTTGGGGCAGAAGAATAGACAAAGGGACCCGTGGAAAAGCAGAGAGCACAGAATGAATTTACACAGGTACAGGAACCTGCACTCTGACAGAATGGCACCAAGAATCAAAGGGGGAAACAACCTAATCAACGAATGGTCCTGAAAAAAATATTATTTAAATATAAAAAATATATTACAATGGATTCTTATCTGACAACTTACATGAAAATCAATTCCAAATGGATTAAGAACTCAAATTTTAAAAAATAACTTCAAAATCAAAAGTAAACATAGATGTATATATTTATAACCTCGGATTAAGGATGTGTTTCTTAAGACCAGATGGCATTTACCACAAGTGAAAAGACTGATACATTTGAATACATTAAAATTACGAATTTCTCTTATTCAGAAGACATCATAAAGAAAGTGAAAGTATAATTAACAAATTGTGAGAAGATATGTGCAACATATACAGTTTATGAAGGATTTATACCAAAATACATAACTCCTTTGAATCTTTGAGAAAAAACAGCCTTCTCTTATAAATATGCTCTAAAGGTACAGTTAAAAATATGCACCAGTAGATATTTATGAAGCTACGTACATTTATGATACCATCATAATAGCAACTACTAACACAAAACAATATAAAGCAATTTCAATCAGCAACTGAATGAAAAATAAATTATTTGTATATGCACAATATAATATTACATAGCAGTGAAAATCAACAAATGAAATATATATACACACAGAATGGGTGAAACTGAAAAACAGAATATTGAACAAAGAAAGCAAGTCACAAACAATATAATTCTATTTATAACATACAGTCTTCAAAAAACAAGACTAAAAATATATCTTAGTATACATTGAAGTATGTAAATCTATTTTTGAAATGACTACAGAAAATAAGATACACGGTTATGTCAGGGGAAGAAGGGCTATGACATCTACCAGGAGTATACAGACGTCTTTGAATTAGTAGTCAGTTATATTCTATTTCTTAAGTGAGATGTAGGTATCATGGATATGCATTTTATTGTTTTCTTAATTATGATATTGACCATGAAAAATATAAGATTAAACAAAAATAGATAACGTTTGGATGCCAGAAATGATAAAAGAGAGGAATGTGTCTCAAACTGACATGCTGACTGATTTTACCCTTGTTTCCAAATTTTATTTAATATTTTTAAATTTGCTAAACATGGTTCATTTTAATATTTTAAATCACATTAGAACTATTAGACTGGTAAACTTTTCTTATTAATAATAGCATTTGTCAAAATGCATCACTGTAAACAAAGATTATCATATACATATTGATATATCCTTTAAAAAGTTGGAATATTTCATATGCAGTTAATATGTCAGTCAGGGACCTTTTTTAAAGATGGATAAAATATTCACTACTAAAGATAATCTGATTAGGTGGAAAGTGAAGTTGACTGTAATAGGAATGGACAAGTTATGTCAGACATCAGACTGTAAAATGCGCTCAGTTTTGTTCAATGTATTCTCTATGTGATAGAATCGTATGATAGAGGTCTGGAAGACTAACCCTGGATCACACATGCCAGCAAGCAAATCTCCAAAGGATCTTCAAGCTGAGTAATTTGCCCCCAAGTTCTCAAGAGGTCATATTATGCTTTTCTTTTTTTAATTCTTTAATTAATTATGTCATTTTATGGTCAAATAATTACACACAAAAATATTACTCTAATAATAAAAGCAAGAGTGACACAAATTCGATGAACAGTCAAATATATTTTACTTTAAATATCCTATTTATTTAACTGTAACATTAATTTAAAATAATAATAGTATTAATTTGGTGAGAAATTGTTTACATCATGAATAGTAAACTCAACAGTTGCTAGATCATGTGTCTAAAATTGATAAGTAAACAATGAACAAATTCTTTAATTAATTGATTTCAGATCACATACTATCTCATTCAGTAGTTTCCATTCACATTCTGAAGCAAACCAGCTTCAATATGATAAATATTAAATAATAAACTAGCAGTCTATTGAGAATTATTAAACTGACATTGTATGTCAGTAAATTTAACTATTATAATAACTAAAACATGTTTTCTTGGATTTGTGACCAACACAAGATGGCCAGAAGGAAACAATCCTAATTTTGTTTGTTTGTTCGTTCTTTGTTTTGTTTTGTTTCTTTGCGGTACACAGGCCTCTCACTGCTGTGGCCTCTCCCGTTGTGGAGCACAGGCTCCGGACATGCAGGCTCAGCAGCCATGGCTCACGGGCCTAGCTGCTCCACGGCATGTGGGATCTTCCCAGACCGGGGCATGAACCCGTGTCCCCTTTATTGGCAGGTGGACTCAACCACTGCACCACCAGGGAAGCCCCAATCCTAATTTTTTAAATCAAAATATCTAATACCCAAGCCCATCAAAGAACACATTTTTAAAATGTAGTAAGATCCTGCATATTGTTTAACACCAAAATAATTTATTGTAAACAAGAAACATTGTCTCCTCTTTTCAGGTTAACTTGGTTTCAGGAAAAAGCTGAGCTACAATAGCGCTGTCAACTCTGTTTTTTCTCTTTTGCTCCTCCCTCTTAGAGCTCTCAATTCTGCCCTGCCCTGAATTAGTTCTTTAATACATTCTTCTCTTTTTTTTTAATCTGCTCCTTCTCTCTTCTTTCTTGCATTAGCCTCTCTAGAGGAAATGATTCTAACAGCCAGCCCTGAAAATGCCTAATAGCTAAAGTACTTTTTGAGTACTAAATGTTTAAAGTAGTTATTTGGTTGAAGCATTTAAACCCCATCTGCTAGGAATGAATGGATTCATACAATTGTAGTTTGCAGATCAGACTTTATTTCTAGTTTTCCATGTAAATTTAAAGAAGCTAAGTCTGTAAACTAAATATAAGTTGACGGAGAGTCTTCACATTGAATCGCTATCTGCTGAAATATATTCAAAGATGGAAATCCACAAAAACTTTTAAAAATGATTTTCCTTAACAGTTGACTAGTAATCAAGGAAAAAATATATTAAAAGCCAGTTTGAGCTCATGGATAGTTTTCACTGAGTTCACAATTGAAAACGTGGAAATTATATATGCAAGTTTTTAAAATATTATCATTTATGAATTTGATATTTCTGACTTTAAAATATTTAATGCAATTTAAAGGATTTATAATTTCTATAGTTGTGAAATTGAAAACACAAAATTATATTATTGAGATTCTTTCAACCTTTTATTTTTTTTAAATTTGTTTATTTAATTATTTATTTTATTTTTTAATTTTGGCTGTGCCGGATCTTAGTTGTGGCACACAGTATCTTTTTTTAGTTGCGGCAGGCATGTGGGATCTAGTTCCCTGATCAGGGATCAAACCTGCGTCCCCTGCATTGGGAGCATGGAATCTTACCCACTGGACCACCAGGGAAGTCCCTCAACCTAACTTTTAACAATGGTTTCTATAGGGACTTACCTGATGGTCCAGTGGTTAAGACTCTGAGCATCCACTGCAGGGGGCATGGGTTCGATCCCTGGTCAGAGAACTAAGAACCTGCATGAAGATGCGGTGTGGCAAAAAAAATAAACAAAATAAAATGGTTTCTATAGTTGTAAGATTGGAAAATAAAGTTGTATTATTGGGATGCCTTCAACCTGTCTAACTTTTAATAATGGTTAGTAAGACCAATTCATTACATAGTGATAAAAATTATAACTCCAATTTTATCCAAAATATAAAAAGAACTCTTAAAACTCAATAATAAGAAAACAACCCGGGCTTCCCTGGTGGCGCAGTGCTTGAGAGTCCGCCTGCCGATGCAGGAGACGCGGGGTCGTGCCCCGTTTCGGGAGGATCCCACATGCCGCGGAGCGGCTGGGCCCGTGAGCCATGGCCGCTGGGCCTGCGCGTCCGGAAGCCTGTGCTCCGCAAATGGGAGAGGCCACGACAGTGAGAGGCCCGCATAACGCAAGAAAAAAAAAAAAAAAGAAAACAACCCACTTTTAAAAATGGGGGAATTCCCTGGAGGTCCAGTGGTTACGACTCTGCTCTTTCACTGCCAAGGGCCTGGGTTCAATCCCAGATTGGGGAACTAAGATCCTGCAAGCTGTGCCATGCAGGGAAAAAAAAAAAGGTCAAAGATCTTGATGGATGCCTGAGCAAATAAGCATATGAAAAGATACTCCACATCATATGTCATCAGGGAAATTCAGTTAAAACAACAATGAGGTAACACTACAAACCTGCTAGAATTTTCAAATTTTGGAACACTGAAAACACCAAATGCTGGTGAGGCTATGGAACAACGGGAACTCTTGTTCATTGCTGGTGGGAATGTAAAATGGTACAGCCACTTTGAAAGATAGTTTGGTGGTTTCTTACAAAACCAAACATACTCTTACCATGATCCAGCAATTGAGCTCCTTAGTGTTGACCCAAAGGAGTTGAAAACTTTTGTCCACACAAAAACCTGCACATGGCTGTTTATGGCAGCTTTATTCATAACTGCCCAGCAACGAAGATGCCCTTTAGTAGATAAATGAGTAAACTGTGGCACACCCAGACGACAGAATATTATTCAGCACTAAGAGGAAATGAGCTCTAAACTCATAAAAAGACATGGAGAAAACTTAAATGCATATTATTAAGTGAAAGAAGCCAATCTGAAAAGGCTCCATACTGTATGATTCCAACTATATGACATTATGGAAAAGGCAAAAGTTGGAGACGGTAAAATGATCAGTGGTTGCCAAGGTTTGGAGGTGTAGGGAGAAGGAGAGGCAGAGCAAAGAGGATTTTTAGGGCAGTGAAAATACTCTGTAGGACACCATAATGATGGATATATGTCATTATACATTTGTTCAAATCCTTTGAATGTAGGACACCAAGAGTGAACTGTAATGTAAACTGTGGACTTCCCATGATTATGATGTTCAATGTACGTTCATAAATTGTAATAAATGTACCACTCTGGTGGGAGATGTTGATAAAGGGAATGCTATGCAGGGGGTATATGGGAAATCCCTGTATCCTCCCTTCAATTTTTCTTTAGACCTTAAACTACTTGAAAAAATAAAGTCTTAATTAAAAAATAATTTAAAATGTGCTATACACATAGAAAAAAATTAACCTTATACCTAATACACAATTAAAGCAATTAATCAGAAATTTATGTAGATTTGATTTATATGTATTAAGGGAATATTTTCTTACTTTTTATAACATCAAAAGGAAAAAATCTAAATATTAATGCTATAGAATGATATATAAAATATATTGATAAGATGAATTACTTTGCAATAACTAAGAGTTATGCTTTAATTTTTTGAGGACTTGACAAAATTCTCCTCTGAAACATTTAGTAAAAAAAGTAGAACAACAAACTTTATATAGTTAGACCTTTTTTCATGTGCATGTGCAAATTGTCAGATGTTTCTAGACTACATATATGACACTTTTATAATTTTCTATGTGTTAAGAGTGCTGTGATTTTAAGGAATTCCAAAGAAAGGTAATTTGTAAATAGATTACTCCCCATTTAAGGCAGTATGGTAAATCTAGAAAATATGTATTATATTTTTGTAAAGCAGATGTACTCATCTATAAGGATATAAGGATAAGGCACCGTCCATCACAGACAACAGCAATAACCCTCTCCTCCTAATCCCAACACACACACACACACACACACACACACACACACACAAAATTAACCACAATTAATTTCCACCAGGATGAGGTAGAAAGCAGTTTTTTTTTTTTTTTTTTTAATTTTATTTTTGGCTGTGTTGGGTCTTTGTTGCTGTGCTCAGGCTTTCTCTAGTTGCAGCGAGTGGGGGCTACTCTTTGTTGCGGTGTGCAGGCTTCTCATTGCGGTGGCTTCTCTTGTTGCAGAGCACGGGCTCTAGGCACACAGGCTTCAGTAGTTGTGGCTCGCAGGCTCAGTAGTTGTGGCTCACGGGCTCTAGAGCGCAGGCTCTGTAGTTGTGGCCCACGGGCTTAGTTGCTCCACGGCATGTGGGATCTTCCCGGACCAGGGCTCAAAACCATGTCCCCTGCATTGGCAGGTGGCTTCTTAACCACTGCGCCACCAGGGAAGCCCGAAAGCAGTTTTAAGAAAAACTAATTTGGATATTAATATCTAGAGATTTGCACTTGGATTTAGTGTCTTGGTTTGGGGTTTTGATCTAAATTCATGCATTGTATGCCCTACTACAGCAGAATACATATCATATATGTAATATATGAATAACGTTTATTATAAAAATAAAAGTAATTTCAAAATTTCTTATTCAAACAGAGTATTATTTAATGACTAACAGGATCTTGCACTGTTTACATATTACACCATTCTTTCTACATGTAATAGCTGCCTTAATAAAATCAGATATATAAAATCTGAATTTAAAAAAGCTACAAAGAGATACTAATTATTTCGAAGAAAATTTTTGGTGGCAATTGTACTGGTGGTATCTGTTTATTTGTAGACTAGTAAGCACTGTCAGAGACATTCATAGAGCATCTTAGGTACTCTTTTTATTGGAAATTAATCAAATATCAATACAGTAATCTATAAAATTTAACATCTAGAGTTAATCTGAAAAACACTTATTATTTATAAAACAATTTGGCATAAATTTTTAGGAATTCACTTATTGTAAAGAGTAAAATTTTAAGTGAAAATAGCAATAGAGAATCTACGTATAGAATAAATCAATACAGAATAGACATTCAATTCTAATTTTTCTATTCCTCCCATAAGAATTGTTTGATATTTTGTGCTTCAAATTCAATTGAGCCTCCTCAATACAATCTGTGAGAATAACCATGGGTTAATGAAGGGATTGATCAGTTTGCTAGTTAATCCATAGTGCATGGGGAAGTAGCTATTAGAGAAACCATGGAAAGAACAGCTGGTCTGCTTGTTGAGAAAAAAAAAATCTTATTTACTGGGTTCATTCCAAAGATGCTAACTACATAGATCCCCAGGTATACTGGTGGTGGCTGTTTCCTTTATAATCATTCTGAACTGTGATTTTAATGGAATCACATGGGCAATATTTACTGCCCAAATGGAACAGTACTCCCTATATACTAATTATATTCAGCACAAATGAATATCTTCAAGTATTGTTCAGTCAATGATATTCTGATTACCAAACAGCTGCAGTGAATATTTTTCACTTGTTATATATTGTCCTTTATTCCTTTAAAAATAAAAAACCATTATAAATATAATTAAAATAAACTCTAGAAATGTTACAGAATCCAAAAATGCAGAGATTTTTGCTTATGATAAACCTACTTTTTACTGTAGTACACAATGACAAATATAGCAATTGTTTTAATACTTTCCCTTTATTATTCATTTTGCCACTCTTTCTCAAAAAACACAACACTAATAGAAGGAAACCCATAGATCAGTTCTAATTTTAGTAGATTTAAATGAAATTATTTTTTCTTCTGATTTTGTAGACATTCATCCTTATGGAACTGTTTGTTCTTAACAAATGAAATAATAGAACTATCAAAGGGACTCAATTCAATAAAACAAAAAAATTCTGTTGTCATTTTTTTTTGTATCAGTAGTAAGAAGTTACTAAGAAAATACAATCCTTTGTGCCGTGTACATATAAAATATGTATTGTGCTTCTAAGAGGCAACAGGACACAAGGTTTTTGACTAGAATCCATTCTTCTGTAAAATTAAGGATATTACCTGGTTAGTATAATAATCTGAGGTAATCCACTGTAGTCAAATCTATACTATAATCAAATAACTTTTAAATGAAACATAGGTGTTCATAAAAGAAAGCCTGTAACAGGACTCACATAGCTTCTACTTAGAGTCAAAGCTGTACTTTCTAGAGATCATCTAATGCCTTTGTGTAGAAATAATTTCATTAGGGATCTCTGACAAATCTCTAATGTCATTCTTTTCAGGTGGTGTGTGTGTGTGTGTGTGTGTGTGTGTGTGTGTGTGTGTGTGTGTGTGTGTGTGTGTGTATGTGTGTAAAGAACCCTCCATGAATGGCCCATATCAAACGACCAGTATCAAATTATATGACTAATGCTACAATTTAATAGCTCTACACAGTTTTTGAACCATGGCCATATTTATTATATAGTCCTGTCTATTTTGCAACACTCTCCCCATTTCAACAGAGACATTCTTCATCTTAAGTGTTTTATGCTAATCAACTCATAATGTACAATCATTCCAGACTTGCAATTATCAGACTACAAAACACTGCTTTACAGCAAACTGTACACCAATAACATAGAAGTGATTAATCTCTCCAGTATTGTTCATTTGTTGCTATGGAAATACTGCTCCTCTACAGAGCTATTAGTAAACATTATATTAAGATTGCTGCCAATGACAGAGTCAACCTCGATAAACTGCAACAAATGCAAAGCAACATTATTGCAGTCATGCTCTGCCAGGCATGCACACATCAGAGCATGTTTTTTATCAGGACGATTTTGTTTCAGTGAAAAAATGCAATTTCTATTATAAAACATGTTGAGAATTGACTACACATTGGTATTTATTGGGAATGTATGCAATTAAAATGTATCAATAACTTAGAATTCAAATATTTTTTCTTTTTCAAAATGAAACTGTGTATGCATATCCTTATTAGAGTTGAATATTTCTTTGACTACAGTGAACACTTGGCACATTTCCCTTCAAACTTAAAAATATGTAATTCTTTTCTTCCTAGAAACACTGCAAAGACATTAAAATATGTTAACTTTTGAATAAAAATTAATGTAGCACATCATATATTAGCTTGGGAGGAGGAGCAGAATCTTGTGTTATATACAACACATTTGGTCACATTTGATTGAAGTGACATGTGGGCTGAAATAATTTATTCATTTCCATTAGGGCTCATAACAATATATTTCTGTAAATACATTTCACTCTTGGCACAAAGTGAAGAAAAATATTTTTAATTGCCATGCAGTATATTTAGCTGCTGGAAAAGCTGGTTTTGATAAAATTTTTCTCTAAACAAATGTAGATTCGGCCTGTATCAATCAAGTTAAAAGGCTTAGCATATCTTTTTACTTATTACTAGAAGATTGTTGTTACAGTTGCTACTTGACAAAGTATTCTTTGAATCTAAGATAATATGCAATCATCTCAAATTAGTGAGCTGAATGTATTAGAGAAATAATTGCATTAATTTAATTGCCTTGGTGCCTTTATTTTATTTTTTCAGTTTTATTGAGGTATAATTGAAGGATAAAAATTGAATATATTTAAAGTGTAGTGTCATATTCTGATACGTATATATTATGAAATGATTACCACAGTCAAGCTAATTCATATATCCATCGCCTCACGTAGTTACCTTTTGAATGTGTGTGTAGTGAGAACACTTATAGCAAATTTCAATTATATAATATTGTTCACTATAGTCACTATACAATGTACATTAGAATTTCCAGAACTTATTCATCCTGCATAACTGAAACCCTTTTGTCATTTATTCTTTCACTTATTCACTCACTCATCATAAATAAATATTTGAGTGCCTACTTTAGCTTACTTTTAAGAATAAAACATGAATTAGATACTCTGCATGCTCTTTTTTTTTTTTTTTTTTTTTTTTTAACATCTTTATTGGGGTATAATTGCTTTACAATGGTGTGTTAGTTTCTGCTTTATAACAGAGTGAGTCAGTTATACATATATATATGTTCCCATATCTCTTCCCTCTTTGTCTCCCTCCCTCCCACCCTCCCTATCCCACCCCTCCAGACAGCCACAAAGAACCGAGCCGGTTTCCCTGTGCCATGCGGCTGCTTCCCACTGGCTATCTACCTTACGTTTGTTAGTATATATATGTCCATGTCTCTCTCGCCCTAACACACCTCACCCTTCCCCCTCCCCATATCCTCAAGTCTGTTCTCCAGTAGGTCTCTGTCTTTATTCCTGTTTTACCCCTAGGTTCTTCATAACATTTTTTTTTCTTAAATTCCATATATATGTGTTAGCATACGGTATTTGTCCTTCTCTTTCTGACTTACTTCACTCCGTATGACAGACTCTAGATCTATCCACCTCATTACAAATAGCTCAATTTCGTTTCTTTTTATGGCTGAGTAATATTCCATTGTATATATAAAGAACTTAGGAACTAGTAGAATCAGGGAGAGAGACAGGTTAGATAATTAGTGAATCAAGTGTTTTGAGATAGTTTCACACAGGTTGCTTTTATTTAGTCCAAATGAATAATTTAGTAATAAACTCAAATTATCTACAACACAATTGATCATTTCATTAGTTGACCATTTCAGAATTAAAAAAAAAAGAAACCATTGTTTAGAAGTTAACACAAAGGTACTATTTTGAAGTTTTCAGAGAAAATAGCAGAATAAATAAATTTTGCATTCCAGATTAATAAAACAAAGCTGATTTTCATGATCAACCATTAATTTTACCCAATAGGATAACATTTGTGTTTACCTACACAATAATATTTTAACAGCTATAAAGTATTGCCTAATTAACAAAATTTTTATTATTAAAAGTCATTTTAGGGACTTCTCTGGTGGTACAGTGGTTAAGAATCTGCCTGCCAATGCAGGGTACGTGGGTTTGAGCCTTGGTTCGGAAAGATCCCACATCCCGTGGACCAACTAAGCCCGAGAGCCACAACTACTGAGCCCACGTGCCGCAACTACTGAAGCCCGTGCTCCTAGAGCCTGTGCTCCACAACATGAGAAGCCACCACAATGAGAAGCCCACACACAGCAATGAAGACCCAACACAGCCAAAAAAAAAAAAAAAAAAAAAAGTCATTTTAATTTTTAACAGATGATAAAATGCCTACTGCTAGATTGACCAAAAGGAGATTTCCAAAATCATTTAAAGTTCTATACCACAAGTGTAAATGTTTCACTTCATTACAGTTAATGAAGGATGGTGGGTCTGGAAAAGATTCCACATCGGATGTAGTCATGGTCATTTGTTCTGTTCATTATATCATTATGTTATCATACTTGCACAAATCTTTCAACTTTAATATATTAATCCAAAACCAACTCTTTAAGAATTTGTGTCAGGGCTTCCCTGGTGGCACAGTGGTTGAGAGTCCACCTGCTGATGCAGGGGACACGGGTTCATGCCCTAGTCCGGGAAGATCCCACATGCCGCGGTGTGGCTGGGCCCATGAGCCATGGCCACTGAGCCTGTGCTCCGCAACGGGAGAGGCCACAACAGTGAGAGGCCCGCGTACCGCAAAAAAAAAAAAAGAATTTGTGTCAAATGATACACTAAATGTAAAAACTGTGTTTTAAATGTTTTATATGTGTGTATACACATAGACACACATACACACCATGCAGATATATTATATACATATATACACATATACCCACAAATAAACGCATATAATATATACACGCAATTTCCTGACTATCATATTGCATTATTTTTAAAATCGTAAGCAATATTCTTTAAGGACTTTGTTCATCTACTCTTGTGCTATAATAATATTTACATTTAAATCAGTTGTAGTTAATTAATAAAATATAACTATTGGACTTATTGAATAAATACTATTAAAGTCAGCTAATATTTGATAGTAATCAGCTTGAAAGTGAGGAGAAATAGCTTTCAAGAGCTAATTTGGACAGTGAAACTCATTTTCATCTAAAAAGCATTAATGTGTGACAAAGTTGCTAGATTCCCAAAGGCATCCTGGAACTCATTTTATCTGGCTACATCATTATGGAAATCTTGAACTTTGATCTTAATTAGGCACTCACGCTTCTATAATTTTGGTTAGACACCACCCATACCAGTGTTTTGCATCAAATGTTTGCACATGTAGTTTTGGTTTAGTAAATGAGTGTGGGGTGCAACTGAAACTTAGGGGTTGAAGGTAATTGGCACTTATGCTGGGTATTTACAAGTGGGAAACCCTTTCTTGGGAATAAAGCAAGTGAAGCCATAAGAAACAGCAGGTTTTCTAAACTGAAAATAATTGGCAAGCAGATAGTTTTAAATCCAAAAAATCCTGAGAAACATTTTCTCACATTTCATGTAACAATGATGGTAAACAGCACCCAAGTGCAAAAATGAACATACGGGTTGAGATGGTATACTGTCCGTTTTTGGACAGGACAAATGAGTCTTATACAGTGAACAGTGCTAAGTATCTTTAAGTCCACAGTGTGATTAATAAGAAATTTCACAAATGTAGAAAAATTGAGTTGTTTTAATAAAATAATAAATTGTCCATAAGCTTATTTTTGTTTCATATCTGAATGGAAATAATAGTAAAATTTCATTACATGAAGAAGAGAAAATCCTTTATACCTTATTTTTTCTTGTCCTCTATAGAAAATCGTTGGAGACTGAGGAAGTGCAAAATATTATCATTATAAAGCATTCTAACTAGACCCAAAAAATCCAAAAGGCCTATCTTATCTTTCAGGGTTGATATCACCCATAGCTTAAGTCAGATATTTTTGTTTCTTCCCATTCTTCCTTCTTTTATTCCCAACATTCCTCTCTCAATGGTTTTTTAAGCACATATGAGAAAAATCTGAGGATATTTCAAAAACATCAAAATCCTTCCTTTTTTTCACTATGTATTTATAAATCAACTTTATTGAAATAAAGTTCACATAACAATTCATCCATTTAAAGTGTCCAATTGTATGTATTTTTAGTATATTCATAGAGCTGTGCCACCATCAACACAATCTAACTTCAGAATATTTTCAAATTTCTGCCAAAAGGAAATTCTTACCCATTAGCTGTCACTTCTCATTTTACCATAACCTGAGCACCTCTGTCCTATGGAACCATTACTCTGCTTTCTATCTCTACAGAATTGCCTATTCTGGACATTTTAAGTAACTATAATCATATAATATGCAACCTTTTGTAAATTCCTTCTTTCGCTTAGCATAATATTATTCATTTTATTTATCTTTTCATCAGTTGATGGACATTTGGTTTGCTTTCCCATTTTGGTTATTATAAATAATGTTGATCTAATCATTTGCATATATGTTTTTATATATTCATATGTTTTTATTGAATCTGTAGATCAATTTTGGGAGTATTGTCTTAAAAATATTAAGCTACATGAACATGAATTTATTTAGATAGTCTTTAATGCCTTTCAATAATGCTTGGTAGTTTTAATTGTAAAACTCTTACACCTCTTTGGTTAAATTTATTCCTAAGTATTTTGGGGTTTTTTTGGTGCTATTGTAAATGGAATTGTTTCCTTAATTTTGTTTTTGGATGGTTCATTGCTAATATATAGAAATGAGATTGATGCTTGTGTATTGATAGTGTGTCCTGCAAACTTGCTGAAATTGTTTTTTTACTTCTAATATTTTTTCATGGATTATTTAGGATTTTCTATGACAAGACTGTGTTATGTGTTAATAGAAATAGTTTTGCTTTTTCCTTTCCAATCTCAACACTTATTTATATATTTTTCTTACCTAATTACCCATGCTAGAACTTTTCAGTACAATGTTATATAGAAATGTCAAGAGAAGACTTCTTGGTCTTATTTCTAATCTTGGAGGGAAATAACTCATTTATTCACCTTTAATTATAATGTTGATTCTGGGTTTTCCATAGATGCCCTTTAACAGTTTGTGGAAGTTCCTTTCTACTCCTGGTTTGTTGAACATTTTTATCATAAAGGTGTGTAGGATTCTGTCATAATTATTTATGCATCCATTGATATGTTCACGTTTTTCTTTATTGCATTAATATGGTATACTATATCAATTGATTTTGAGATGCTTAACCAACCTTGCATTCCTATAATAATCCCCTTCATCTTAGTTTATAACTCTTTTTATAAATAGCTGGATTCCGACTGCTAGTATTTTGTTGAGGGAATTGTACATATTTACATTTGAAATACTGATATGTAGATTGCTTTGCCTGTGTTGTATTTGCCTCATATTAAAGTCAGGGTTTCACTGGCTTCACAGAGTGAGTTGAAATGGGTTCTCTCCTTGGTATGGGCTGAATATTTGTGTTTCCCAAAATTCATCTGTTGAAGCCCTAACCTCTAGTGTGACTGTATATGGAGATGTACCTCTAAGAGAGTAATGAAGGTTAAATAAAAATGGGACCTTGATCTGATGGGAGTAGTGTAGAGATACAAGAAGGAGCATCAGAAAGTTCAATCTCTCTCCCTCCTTGCACACACGAAGAAGAGGTCACGTGATCACACAGTGAAATGACAGCTGCCTCCAAGCCAAGAAAAGAGGTACCAGAATGGCCTACATTTCTGCTACCTTGATCATGGAATTCCCAGCCTCCAGAACTTGAGAAAAATATTTCTGGTGTTTAAACCACCTAGTCTATGGCATATTATTATGGTAGCCTGAGCTGACTACTATACTCCTCTTGTATTCTGGGCAGAATTTGTGGAAGATGAGTATAGATTTCTTTTTTTTTTTAATTTGGTAGAATTTACCAGTGATGCTGTCTGAGCCTGGGTTTTCTTTTTAGGAATTTTAAAAATCGAATTCAATCTTTATACTTGTTATAGGTCTATTCCAACTTTCTACTTCTTCCTGCTTAGGTTTCAGTAATTTGTGTTTTTGTAAAGGAGTTTTTCAATTTACTCCAAGTTGTCTAATTTATTGGTATATAGTTATTCACAGTATTCCCTCATAATTCTTTTTATTTCTGTAAGGTCTTATTGAAGGTGCTTTTTCATTCTTGATTTTTAAAATTTGCATTTTCTCTTTTTTTCTTGGTCAGCCCAACTAAAGTTGTTCAATCGATTTTTTAAAAAATTATCATTTGAGAAAATTCTCTATTATTTTTCTATTCTTTATTTCATTTATTTTTGTCTTTGTCTTTATTATTTCCTTTCTTCTGCTTTCTTTGTATTTTATTTGTTTTTCTTTATCTGGTTTCTTAAGGTTGACTCAGGCTATTGATTTGAAATGTTTCTTCCTTTTTTAATGTAAGCATTTATAGCTATTTATTTCCTTCTGTATACTGCTAATTCTGCAAAATAGTTCTCCTGAATTTTAAAGCTTCTGGTGTCCTTGTTGAGTTTTTACCCCGTTTTTTTTTTTTTTTGCAGTATGCGGGCTTCTCACTGTTGTGGCCTCTCCCATTGCGGAGCACAGGCTCCGGACGTGCAGGCTCAGCAGCCATGGCGCATGGGCCCAGCCGCTCTGCGGCATGTGCGATCTTCCCGGACCGGGGCACGAACCCGTGTTTCCTGCATCGGCAGGCGGACTCTCAACCACTGCGCCACCAGGGAAGCCCTTACCCTTGTTTTTAATCTTTTATCTAGGGATCTGCCCTGAGTCAGCATAAACATCTTATTAGTTTTGAATGCTCCCTCCTTAGATGGCTCTGCTATGGGGATGGACAGTCTTTCAGACTGCCAGGGATGACTATTACAATATTTTTCAGCCTGGCTTCCTGAAGTCACCTCTGGATCAGAGTAGCTTATTGTTCAGTCAGATTTAAGAATTATAATGTGGTGGTGAATATTACTCAAAGTCATGATTCTCAAACTCAGACCAACAAAGTGTCTAAAGCCTGGGCTCTTTCCACTGCTTACTTCCATGTTCTGGTTTCAACACTAGTTTTGCCAATACTATTCACCTTCTGCCTCTTCTTACTGGGTTATTTTTGTCCTAGACCATATGGATGACCAGAGGAAAGATTTAAATATGATAGGACACTTGGGGGCAAATTGGAGGAAATAGAGAGCTAGGACTCTATATTATTAGTATATATCTATATTAGTCCATTTTCATCATTGCCCAAAAAAGTCTAATGCATACGTACTATTTCTCTGTTGTATGTGATAAAAATACATTTTCTTGGCAGGTTTCTGATTCATAGACTTGAATTTCTGTCAACTTTTTCACTAATTGTAGTGCTGCCTTGTCACAGTTTCTTAAAACTAATGATGTAAAATAAGAGTCATCACAAGAAGACACACTGGAAACTAAAATAATCTAGCAGAGTCATGCTTAGGTCGGTAAATATGTGCATTTTATGAAGTTGTTAATATGTGTTTTAAATAAAAAGAAACAGATTAGCATTGCTGAAAAATTCACATCAAAGAATACTCTCTCTGTGTTTGTCTCTGTCTCTTTTTCTCTTAGTAAGGAATGGAATATGCTATACTTTTAAGGAACTAAAGATACCCAAAGTGGCTATTTTCAATGTAAGAAACATTTTCATTTTTTTCTGAATGGCTGGATTTGAAGTAAAGAATATACTAAATTCAACATTACTGCTCATTACTTGCAAGCAATTTTGTGTTAAGTAGGGGGTTATTCTATGATCTATTTATTCTTTATTTCTAGCGTTGAAGTAATTTTGAGTATTTCAAGGACATTCTTTAAAGAAGGATGGACAATTTTTGGCAATTCTGGCTTAATCATTACACATAAATGAAACATTAGTTAAATTCAAAATGAGGTAGTAACACTTCCCCCTGAATTAGCTCACCAGCCAGTGAAAGTCAATCGATTTTATTTGATTTACACCTAATACTTTTCGACAGTTGTAAGGAACGTGGTTACCACAGTGATTTTTGCATCAACACAACCATCCAGGAGAGATGGCTGTATTTTCTTTGTTAAATTAGAGCTACACTACTCTACCTCATTTACACCCTTAAGTAAAGCTGAATTGGAATGTTTATGCTACTAATGAACATATGCTCCAAAGAGGGGATGGCCGGACACTTATGCAGAGGCTCATGTTATTTGGGACTTCAGTTTTCTGTGTCTAAAAACATACTCTTATTTACTGAGAGCTCAGTGTCTGCTAATGATGGACCAATACCCTAGAAAACAAAAGAAAAAAAATTTTCTAGGGAGATTAGAATACACTGTGACTGGCCAACATGTTCCATTTTTATCTAAGTGCAGGAAGCCAGTTTATTTTCAGACCACTGCTTAGTAACTATGTAGGCAGAACAACAGGAATTTAATAACCTTAATACAACTCTCCATAAAGTATAATTTTGTTTTTTAAAGCATTATATAAATTTTAGTAACTCCATATTTCATTTTCCCCCATTAAGAAATTAAAAAACACACATTTGTCTACGCAAAGTTTTAGAGAAATAAAATCAACTTCTTTCATGCCTGACTCTATCCCAACTATCACCAAAATCACTATCAACAACAACAAAACAAAGCAAGCAGGCAAAAAAAATCTGTAGCCTTTGTTTAATTCACAGTTTCTTATATTTAAAGGATCATGGGTATTTTAGGTAAAATCTATTAATATCCTGAAAATATTTCAGCTTTTTGAGAAATCCTGTCTTACAGAGGAGTATTCATCAGACACAATCCCTTCTACAGGAATAACCTACCATAGGAGACCAAAATATAGATACTAAAATATCGTGCCCTTTTTTTAGTGCATTCAGGTCCGAGAAACAGGATTAACAAGTCTCTAAAACCCAAGTGCATATACTTGGAATTTTATCTCTTCATTCTGCCTCTATCTGCATACCTATTCCAAGAAATAACCGAGTTCTTCACAGTTTGATGTTTGTCTGGCACTCAACAATTAGATATAACAATTGCTGATATTCTTGTTTTACTCATTATCTTTTTTCTAAGTTATGATCTGTCCATTCAATTCAAAGGGCATCTACTTCTTTTGTCATCTGAACCAAAATTTACATTACCATATACTAATTCCATGTTAAATTCCATGGTAAGTATCCCTGCTGGTATAATTTCAGTCACACTGATATGAAATCATTCATTCAGGACGTGGAAACAGTTTGGAGGTATATATTTTGCCAGAGTTAATTAGGTGATAACTTTGTATATCAAGTTATTATATACAAATGTTATTATTAACAGTAAAGGACAGAGCTGGAACTCAAAGCTAAAATGTCTAACCCTATTTTCCAAGTGAAACTGATCTATTTTTATAAAACAGTCACTCTGCATTACAGAGTACTTATTATCTGAATCTTTAGAAACTGAGTTTCATGGAAAAAAAGTCAGCCAAATCTTCCAACAAAAGTCATTGTAACATACAAGCATTTACTAAAGAAGTGACTTCTCAAAAATTTCTTCTCACTTACTACTAGCTTAGGGCATATACTTTCTAATGGTGGTAAAATATTTATTAGTTTCACATATCTTTGTGTTGTAGATACAGTTCTATACATGGAAAAGTGAACAAATTATTTAAAAATATTCAGTATTCTATTTGGTGATTTTGGAATAGTTTTAAAATCATACTCAAGCTCATTGACTACTTAGAATCTGACAGTTTGATCTGTTAATACTCAAATAAAAGAAAATCAATGAGAAGTTTCCACAATGAGTGAACCGAGTATAAGATTATTGATAGGATCTTTTGAAAATTGATGAACCACCACATTTTTTTGTTGTTGTTTCTTAAAAATGCCCCAAAAGTCACTCTCAAAATGCTAAATGAATGATAGTATCTGAAATACTGCACACAATATAGAAAGACAAATTATGTCCTTCTGTGAATATTAATGATTGAATTATGTGGTTCTAAAATCTGGAGTGTAGTTGCTGTTATAATCCCAAATGTTATAATATAATACAAAAAAGTATTTTTATATGCTCACTTTCTCAAGATAGCCTCCCAATACAACTCTTTTCTCATTATTTATACTCTGAAAATTGGTTCACATTTTAAATGAAGTCACTTAAAGTGGCTGCTTTTTCCCCCAGATAATTCAGTTTTCCTGACAGAAAGTGATTTATCATTTGTCATTAAGAAAGTAAAAGCAAATTTCAAAGGATTCATTAATTTTTTCTACAAATATATTTGAGAACCTACCATGCGCCTGGCACTGCTCTAATTGTTTTTTGATAAGCAATAAACAAAACCTGCTTACATTGACTCAAATCTCATGAAAGACTATAAACAGGTAGGTATATCAAGTGGTGGTATAGGATGTGAAGAAAAGTTAAGCAATTGTAAAGGGAAACAGAGAGGTGGTAGTTGTATTAGTCAGGGTTCTCCAGAAAACCAGAAAACAGAACCATTAGGGTGGTGTGTGTATGTGTGTATGTGTGTGTGTGTGTGTGGTGTGTTATATATATATATATATATGAAAATTTATTATAGGAATTGGAAAATGGAGGCCAAGAAGTCCCACAAACTATTATGTACAAGTGGAGAACTAGGAAAGCCATGGTATAATTCAGACTCAGTCCAAAGGCCTGAGAAACAGTCAGTGGTGTAACTCCCAGTCAGAATTCAAGGGCACCACAACAAGTGGTTCTGGGGAGGAAGATATCCCATTTCAAGAGGATGGTGAAAGAATTCTCCCTTTCTTTTTTCTTTTTTTGTTCCATTTGGGCCCTCAAGAGATTGAATGTTGCCCACTGCGTTGGTTAATGTTAAGGGCAAAGGGTTAATGAAAGAGTTAAGTGCAGCGTTTCCAGGGTTTGAGCACACTGGACATGCTGAGGAAGAGTAGCCAGGCCACAGTGTTGTGAAGTCTCCGGTAAGGAAATAATAATAGGAGATGGAATCAGAGAGTTAACAGGAATAAGAGCATGTCATTCTAAGGATTTTAGATTATATTCTCATATGAGAGGGGGAACCTTTGAAGTTCTGAGCATAGGGGTGAAATGAATTACTTTCATCTTAAAAGCATAATTATCTGCTGAACAGAGATCAGCATATGTCTCCTTGTCTCATAATGCTGAACTGGGGAGAAAGGGCAATAGCAGGGAGGAGACTAAGTAACACTTAATCCACCAGGAGGAAGACTTGACTTGGGTTGGGGTGGTAGTCATGAAGGTACTAAGAAACAGTCAACTTTGGGATATATTTTAGTAGGAGTTGGTGATGGAGTTATGTGTGAATGAGAGGGGAGAGAGATTGCTTTAAATATGCTAGTGGGGAAGAATAAATGAGAAAAAAAGTGTTTTTGTTTGTTGGTTAGGTTAGTTTTTCTAGGAGACCCAATCACAAGTAAAGACTGAGAAGGAAGGACACACTGGAAAGAGAAAAATTGAAAATGCAATATAAGGAAATAATTGGTAGGATATTATTTTTACATTAGTCAGGTTGGAGAAAGAAAGAAAGGTATAAGTGGAATAGCTAACTTTGAAGGAAGGGATACTTACTTAAACAGAATACTTCCTTAAACAATAAAGATACAGAGAACTTAAAGGGAAGAGAGCAGGAAAATGAAGAGATGTCCGTACTAGATGACTTCAATCATGTCTAAATTAAGAGTAAACAGGGTAGTGGTAGAGATGTAATGTTAGTTTTTACTTTATTCAATACAACATAGATCTATCTATTTGTGTTCTTTGACTTTAAAATACCATTTAATTAAAATGGAGACACTGAGTCTAGACTTGTTGAGAAATAAAAAAAGAAACAAATAAAACAAGAGCCCACTGAAAGAAGTATTATTTTGCACATCTCCATATATCTTTCAGTAAAATTTCAGTATGAACTTTGGCAAGAATCAATAACCAAAAGGATTCTATGCCACTGGAATTGTACAGATATTCTCAGAAATGCCCTGTTCAAGGTTAGGAATCCTGATTTTACTCCATTTCGAATCAATAATCCATAGTCTAGTGCTTGCTCCATGACATTTAACCAACACTCTCTTCCATTTGCCAAGCTCAAGGAACTTTCCAACTCTTTCCAGCTCTTACTGTCATGCATTTTATGAGGGAAGGTGGAGGTTAAGGTTCTCTACATGGTTTAAGAACCTATATGGTTTAAGAGGAATTTTATTTCCATAGAATTTTGTGAAACTATCAAACAATATCCTCTTGACCTTTCATCTTTAGTAGAAACATGGATGGACAAAAGCAGCAGACATATATGGTAAAACAGAGAGTTTTCTGTGGGAGGGTATCCCATAAAAAGGGGAGCCCTACTGACTAGACCCAATTGTTTTCTAGATGTTTTTTAAAGTCTCAATGTCTATTTTACTTTTTTCTCCTCTTCTGTACTATAGTACCTGGTGTCTGAAAGTGAGCTTACTAGATAATCCTAGAAAAGCATCTCTGTTGACTGGTGGTTGCTAAGGTAATGCTTCTGTCCACTAGTGCATATTGTAAAGAAGTCTTTGGGAGGAAGTAGCTAAAAAGAAGTCACACCAAATAGTGGTGTATTACAGGCAACCTTAAAAGCTAAGGGAGCTCATGTTCTAAGAACAGATGGAGCCTAGTGCATCTTCTTCAATTATGTCACGTAGTCCCAAATTCTTGCATAAATATTTAATATTTTATATCTTCCAATTCTTTGAACCTGCCACCAAAGTATGTTTCTCTAGGTAAACTCTCAGCATAGCCCTAACCCCATTCACATCATTGAAAGTGTATGTGCATGCTAGCTCAGAGGGAAGCAGCCAGCATTTAGTATGCTTCTTCAAAGCTGTCGGCTTTGTTCAGTATAAATTTCTGAAGTCTGGAAGCCTGGCTGCCTGGCAGAGTGCTTCGCCCTCTCGCTGTCATACTGGTGATCACTGTCTTCACACTACCAGCAAGGCCATCACATCTCCTCAGTCATGAGAGAGAAGTGTTACAGTAACACTTGGTTTCTTAAGAATCACTGTCCTGGTAGCTCAGAAGCCTTCATGATTTCAGTTGACAAGTGTTCTGCTTTGGCAAGGCTAGACCTCATTTCACAGAGAATTGGAAAAGAAAGTTGAAATTATACATGAAAACTAAAATTCTTAACTTAAGAGTCACATATAATCTTTCTCAAGATGCAAAGCTTGCAATGAGATGCAAATGACAACAGCTTTTTCTATTAAAAATTATTCATCACTACAAAAGTGACCTTCTGATGTCTATGTCCGTATTATCTCTGAAGACTTCTTAAATTACAGTATTCAAAAATTAAAAAAAAAAAAATTGCTCCACAATTCACCTCTGGCCGGTGTTACACAATGAGTTTTCCTAGGACTCTTTTCGTCTTTTCTTCTGCTTATGCAGCAGGTGGAATATGTGGTTTATCTCAGCTGCCATTCACTTGGACTCTAAGTAATTTAAATGAAATATCCTAGAAGTAATTTGTGTTAACTAATCCCCTCTAGAAGAACTTACATTAGGTCCTTGGGGGAGTTTGTCATTTTTATTTGATGTTATAAGAATTTATACCCTGACAAGTACACTATCAGGGCATCACTAGTAGTATCAATTTAATTAAGGTAGTGTCAGCTTTTCTCTAGTTCACACAGTTTAATGTCTCAGTCTTTTATAATTAAGTGGGCCAGAAAACTGGTGTTCAGTTTACTAGCCCCGGTTTGTTTCCTTTTCCTAAAGTGTGAATTGAATTGTTAAAACCATTCTTTTTCATTTGGTGTGAATGTGGATAGATATGTATATTATATTTCTTATTGCATATTTGAGTCACTTACTATCAGATGGTCTTCTAGTCCTACCCTCTATATGTTAAGAAACATTTAAAGATAAAATTAGTGTATTGGTTGTAATTGGATTGACTAATCTATTAAATAATATAAAAGATATCAGACTTTTGAGATGTATTAAGATTTTGGAGAGAGCTTCCGTTTCTTGTGAGAAACAAAAGACATAATATTTGATGTATGAAATAGAATAGTGTTTTTAAAGTGAAAATGATTCTGTCTGGCATGTAACTATATTAATTTTACCAATCTATAATCATTTAAAATTAACCAATGTTTTGTTAATTATGTAACTCACTATAGTCAGCAGAAAGTGTAGAAAGAGTATAGTGTGGAAAGAGTGTTTAATTTTGAAGTCAAAATTTTTGTTCAATAAAGAATGAATTCTGCAATTAATTAGTTATGTAACACACGGGGACACACCCTATTCAAGCTGGAAAAGAGCATCAGCTGTCATTTCTACAAAACCTCACAACTGTAGTTAAGTGATACAGATACAGGTGTAGGTATAGGTATTGATGGGTATTGGTATAGGTAGAGAGACAGAGAGGTAGAGATAGACATATGTAGCAGATAGGTAAGAATTTCTAACCAAAATACACAGCTTTTATATGACTAATTAATTCTTTCTAGCCTAAATCCTTTGTTGTGTGAATTTTAATTACTTTCATTTTTGTGACATAAAATGTGAATATTGGATAAGACATTTAGGCATTTAAGGACCTTTTCAGTTTTAAAACTGTGAACCTAAATGCTAAGAATCTAGTTTCTGAAATTATATATATTCACATGTATATACATATTATATAAATAAATATATATAGATAATATATCTGCATATATACTCTATGAATTTGGACAAATGTATGGACATATGTCCATAATTATACTATCATGCATAGTATTTTCACTTCCCTAAAAATCCTCTTTGCTCTGCCTTTGCATCTCTCCCCTCTTCCCTTGAATCTACTGATTTTTTTATTGCTTTCATAGTTTTGCTCTTATGTCATATAATTGTAATCACACTGCATGGAGCCTTCTCCAATTGGCTTCTTTCACTTAGTAATATGTATTTAAGTTCCCACCATGTCTTTTTATGGCTTTATAGCTCATCTCTTTTTAGCACTGCATAATATTTCATTGTCTGAATGTACCACAGTTTATTTTTCCATTCACCTATTAGACATCTTGTTTGCTTCCAAGTCCTGGCAATTATCACTAAAGTTTCTATAAACATTCATGTGCAGGTTTTTTGTGTGGACATAAATTTTCAACTCCTTTGGGTCAATGCCAAGGAGTGTGATTTCTGAATTGTATGGTAAGAGTATATTTAGTTTTGTAAGAAACTCCAAACTGTCTTCCAAAATGGCTTTACCATTTTGGGTTCCTACCAGCAATGAATGAGAATTCCCATACCTCCATATTTGGGCCAGCATTTGGTGTTCTGGATTTTGGCCATTTTAATAGATGGTTAGTGGTATTTCATTGTTGTTTTAACTGGTGTTTCCCTGATGACATAAGATGTAGAGCATCTTTTCATAGAGATGTTTTTCATAGGGCATCTTTTCATAAAGATGACATACTTGCCATCCTTATATCTTCTCTGCTGAGGTGTCTGTTTAGGTCTTTGGCCCATTTTTAATTGTCATCATTTTTTTTATACAGATTTACCTTTTTCTTTTTTTTAAACAAAATTCATTTCTTCTGTCTTTTTGCTATTGATTACTACTTTTATTTCTATAATGGGAAGATGTGGTCTCTGTAATTATTTTTTTTAAACTTTTTTGAGAGTTTTTTTTTTGGCAAAGTATGTGATTATTCATTTGTAAATGTTCTTTGTATACTCAAGAAGAATGTGGATTCACTAGATTTGATAGCAGTGTGTTTTAAGTGCCCCACACTACCAACCAAACACATTATTAAGTTGTTTAAATCATCTACAACTTCATTGTTTTAATTGTGTTTTGACCTATCAATAATTAAGAGTGCCATTTTCAAATCGCCCACCCTAATGGCAGATTTTAAAACATTTTTCTGTTGTTCTAACAAATTTTGTTTTACATATTTTGTGAATGTTTATTAGGTGCATGAAGGTTTTGACTTCATACAGCTTCCTGGGGAGCTGATGTTTTCTTATTATATGGGAACCATCTTTATTCTTAAGATTTTTGCCCTAAATTATATTTTGAATAATATAAACACAGC
Source organism: Lipotes vexillifer (assembly GCF_000442215.2). Lineage (NCBI taxonomy): Eukaryota > Metazoa > Chordata > Mammalia > Artiodactyla > Lipotidae > Lipotes > Lipotes vexillifer. Next base: position 924,187 of record NW_006782724.1, on the reverse strand, counting down.
AATCTTTTAGTTAGTGTTTTATTGCTTTCTATCTCTTGGGCCTCTCACTGTTGTGGCCTCTCCCGTTGCGGAGCGCAGGCTCCGGACGCGCAGGCTCAGCGGCCATGGCTCACGGGCCCAGCCGCTCCGCGGCATGTGGGATCTTCCCGGACCGGGGCACGAACCTGTGCCCCCTGCATCGGCAGGCAGACTCTCAACCACTGCGCCACCAGGGAAGTCCTTTTTTTTAGTGTTTTAAGTGAATCTCTTGTAAAAAGTATAAAGCTCATTAAAAAACACTATATGACAATTATCTTTTAAATGGTACATTTTGTCTAATACTTTAAATTTGATCACAATTTATAGACTTTCTGTTTATTCTGTTTTTGCTATGCTTCTTCTATGTTCTTTGATATCATTTTCCATTTAACTTTTTAATCATTTAAAAATTCCTACTTTTTTTCCCTCTCTGCTGGTTTGGGTGTTTTATACTCTCTCTTTTATTTTAAAGGCAATATCACTGAAGCTTTACCACTTTATGCAAGGTAATACATGAAGTTAATGTCTTAATCATCTTCCTAAATAAAAGCTTAGGATCTTTTACTCTATATCAACATACTTCTAATTTCCATAACTTTTTTTCCACAAATTTTCATTGTCCTTTTTTATACTCTATCAATTAGACATTATCCTTGTCAGTATTTTCTGTAGACAAACTACATGTAAATACATTGTAGTACTGAGCTACATGCTCAGCATTTCTTCTCTCATCTTAGATTTTTAGGGATCACTTTTGTTATTTTGAAAGTTTGTCCATTAGAAGTTTGCTTTGTGTAATTTTCAAGGTAGTAAGTACAAATTTTGATGGAAAATATGTTTATTTTTCCTTTGTTCTTGAAAGATGATTTTTAGTGCACAAATTTCAGGTTTTATGGTCAATTTCTTCCCAAATTCTGAAGAGATTACAGGACCGAATTCCAACTTTTTCTTTTGCTGTTTTGAAGTGTGCTAATCACCTAATTGCTATTTATTTACAGGTAATTTTTTAATTTCAGTATTCTTCAGTTTCTCTACAATGGGTTTACATCATAATTTTCTTTTATTTTATCCTGCTTAGTATACATTATACTTTCTTCTTCTGCAGATGCATCATCAGTTTTGGTTAAAACTCAGTTATTATTTATTCATATTGCTTTTTCTTATCATTCTTTCTATGTTTTCTTGGTGACTCTCATTAGACATGTGTAAACTATCCCATTAGTTATTCATATTTCTTAACCTCATTTAAAAATATTTTTATATTCTTATCTTCTGGGGCTACATTCTAAATAATTAAAAACTTGTCTTTTGAGTTATTAATTTGTTCTTTACCTGTGTCTAATTTTCTTTTTGCCCACTTACTGAGTTTTGTGTGTGTGTGTCAATTATTTTATTTCTATTTCCTTATGTTTTATTTTTATTATTTTTCAAATCTGATAATTTCAGAATGTGTCTTCTTGGTTGCTTATTTTTTTTGCCATTTAAAAATTCCTCAAACATTTCCTAAATATTTAGTAATTTTAAAAAAAAATTGGAGGGGATCTTAATTCTTTTACATGCATAAAAAATTATGTCCCATGAAGGATTTAATTTATTTTGTAGTGGAAGGTCATTTTAAAATATCTTGTTTGCCTTAGGTCAGAAATTGAAATTCACCTTTTTTCCATGTTAGAGTTTTTGAATATAGAGTATTTTAAAATATAATTGCACTAATATTGTACATAAACTTTGGTATCATCTGTATGTCACAAGCTTTTTCCACGTTAAAAAATATCCTAACAATAATAATAGCCCAGCAAATGACTATGGTATTATATATGTAATCATTTAATGATGCTGTATATATCCTCAGTTTTTGGTGTCACAAGAATATCTTATGATCAAGTTAATGATCAATTTATACTGCCATTGGCAATATATGAAAGTTGCTTTTTCACTAGAATAGGACATGGCCACTATTTTTTTTTTCTGGTATGGTAACTTAGTGGTCAAAAGGTATATCTATACTTAATTTATATTAATTTAATTATTAGAAAACATGAAAATAGCTTTCTTATGCCCTTCTTTTGTGAATTATATGATCAAATGATTTGCCTATTTTTGAACATGAATTTTATTTATTTTCCTGATTTCTACCAATGCACTCTTAATGTGCTAACCCTTGGCCATATTCTACAAATAGGGTTCTCATTTGAAAATCAATTTGGATTATATGCTATACACTAAAGTTTTTAGTTCTTATGATACTGAAACCAAGTACATCTTTAATTGTGATATTTATTATCACTTTGAATTTTAGTATTTTCCCTTAAGAAGTCTGACACTTAGTTTCATTTTCTTTCAGACTTACCAAATTTTCAATTGTATCTTTATCTATTTAACAAGATTTAAAATTTTTGTAATGTTATGAGAGGTTAAAAAATAGGTGTCTTTAAAGCAAATAATTAATAAATTGTCCCAACACCATATACTGAATAATCTTTGTACTCTCCATTAATTTGTAATGGTTTGCTTTATAAACAGCTGGCTTATAGTAATCTATCCCATTTGCCTATCTATCTAGTCTTTGCCAATAGCACAGTTAATTTGCTATGTCTCAGTAAAGGATACCTCAATCCATCTAGTTGCTCAAGCTGAAAAGTGGGAATCATTATTGATGTCTTGAAATTTTCTAATTTTTACTTCATGTATTCCCTTTCTTGATTCTAATTTCATACCTCCTGCCAAATCACAAATACAAATCACCATCACCTCTTGCCTAGTCCCTAGATATACCCTCCTAACTGGTTTCTTATCTTCCAATTTTATATTTTTTCTACTAAATTCTCCAGTGCATCAAAGCCATATTTTTAAAACATAATGATATTGTTTCCTTGTTTGAAACACTTTTAATTGCTTCCCATGGCTTTCTTTGTTTGCACTACAAAGCACAAAACACTGTTCTCCATATCCATTGCTTGCCTTATAACACATTCTTTCCCACTGGAAAAGTACTGAAGAAAGTAAATATGTGAATGGATTTATAACTATATTTTTTATTCAACCAATACATTAATCCCATTAAAAAACTAAGCACTGAGCTAGCAAGTGGCATTAGAAATTTGAACAAAACTAGTCTTTGATTTCACATAGCTGAAAATCAACATTGAACATGGCAAAAGAAGGGCATTCATGTCAGAGAAAGCTACGGAAGCAAAGACAGTTTAGTTTGAGCATAGGCAGTGACAGAAACAAAGCAAAAGATACTTTCTTCCATCCAATAAATATTTGAGCATCTACTATGTGTCAAGTATTAGTAAATATGCTGAATATAAAGTGGTGAAATGAATAACTAATCCCAGCCCAGGTGAAGCCTATGAGTAGTTGTAAGACCTTAAGGTAAGTAAAGAACAAGTTAAGAAATTTGGATTTCATCCTGTAAACAATTGGGAAGTGCCCTAAATTGAGGAGAAATATGAAACATGTTTGTAATTTAGGAAGATCAACACAGGCACTCTGGGGGAGACTGATCAAAAGTTCTGATACTGAGACCAATGAGATAATTATTGCAAGTAATAAAGGAACAGAAACTGAAATGAAAGAAGATGAATATTAGAGATGTTATGGAGATAGGATAAACAGGATATGGTCAGAGATTAAATGTAAGAGAGGATTGAAATATTAAACTCTTACAGAATTTCCAAATTTTTGACATGGGTGGATGGTAAATAAAGAATCCAAGTAGAAAGAGAGGAAATCTAGAAGAAAGAACACATATGAGGAAAATGATGAAACCAGTTTGGAGCATAGTCAGACTCAAGTGTCCATGGGCATCCAAGTGAAAATTAATAAGAAATTGAATAGAATGCACCTATATATAATCACACATCATAGGATGACAGCAGTATGTAATCAGGATTTCTTGTATATCACCAGGAAGTTATCTAATTATTGTATATAAAATAGAAGTGAACTTTGATTTGATGCTATTACAATATGACAATGGCCAGAGTCTACATTTTACTTTAAAATTTAGCTCATCACAGGAATTTAAGCTCACTGGGGACTAAGATTACTACCTTTTTCTCAGTAGAACTAAAGTCTTAATTCTTACTAACAGAACTAACAAAAACATTGCTGGACCAGGTAATTTTTTCCTACTTATATTTATTTGCAATATTTTCCTTTTGTCTTTGAAAATAGTTACGGGTCATAAATCATCACAGCCAACAAACCAGTCAGTTGACCAAGACAATCAATGACGATGGAAATTCACATGTCCTCATTTATAACTGTTGGAAGAACATATTTTTTTCCATATTGAAAAAGACTTAACTAATGGGATCTATACATTTTCCAAAAGGCAAGATCTAAAAAGAAGCAACCAAATTGAAATTTCTTTCCTATCCCCTTTCTTGAACCAGAAGACAGATAAAAAGAAATAAAACTCTGTCTCTCTATTCTTTGTTGTTTTAGTTTCTTGGTTCAATGGTCTTCAGTTACTGTGTATTGAGTCTTTGAGTGCTTTTGATTTAAAGAAGTCTGCTCCTAATATTCCTTAAAAGGTGTCATTATAGAACTTGTGATTTTTTCCCACTCTTTGTGTAGTATATTTAAACTATTTTATAGTTGTTTTGTAAATGCTATGAACATCTGGGGTTTTAAAAAGTCATATATATTTTTAGTGTTTTATCACCTTAGTAAAAACTACATTTTATTAAATTGTGCTGTACATATCTGGGGCATTTTTGTGCTGTATATATCTGGGACAGTTTTGGCTTATAAATGTAGTGTGTTGAATAAGCGCAAAAAGAGTTAACAGTATTTGTTTTAAATGACACACATAATAGGCAGAACATCAAAATAGTGGTTAAACTTCAATCCCAGTGTTCACAGGCCACTTGTCACAAGCTACAAGGTCATGGTTCTTTTGGACCCAAAAAACCAGCCTGAAATGTGGTCATATTTTCAGATGTTTCTCCAATAGTCATCTCTTTGGGCAACAGATTTTCTGAGGCTGTCCAAAAGGAAATTATCATTGGTAAGTGCTCTTCCCTGCAATTAATTTCAGATGTCTATGGGAAAATTCTGATTGACAAAATGATTATGGGTGGGTGGATGAACAAAATACATGTTACTGGTCTTGTCCTATGGATTTCTGTACATTTATAGAATCAAAATTAAATGATGCTTACAAAATAGAGGAGTTTTAGTCATTTTCCTTTCAATGCAAAACACAAGTGAAATGTAAATTCTTCAACATTTTAATAGGTTGCCACACTGATTTGAAACAGATCGCAGATTTGGAACTGCATGAAGCCAACAAAGCAAAGGTTCCCATCCACTCCACACACACCCTGCAGAAATTTCCACTGTTCATTTATATTTTACCCATAAGGTTCACCATATTATGAATACTTACAAAAATATATATTTTAAATTGCCATATTTTTATAGAATATTAAAAATAGCCAGTAAGATTAAAGTAGACTTTCTGTGTATAATCTTATTTAACAAGTTAAAAAAAATTACTGAGTATCTTTAATATGTGAGTGTTTATGTAATTTTTCATTATAATTACTTAAATGAAAACATATAGTCCATTGGCTAAATATAAAAGTGAAATGAATTAGAAAACGCTCAACTGCATAAGTTTCAATATGCACCTGAATAAAAACTAACTAGATAATTTAAGGTTAACTTATATGAGATATTGTTCTGAATTTGGAGGAATAGATGTAAAATGTCCTTGTTTCTTTGTGATGATAGGATACACTTAATCTTTAAAATTTTTTAATTGAATTTTTATTGAGCTAATTTATAGATTCACATATGATTGTTAAAACATAAGAGATTTTGTGTACAGTTTCCTTCGATGATAACATCTTGTAAAACCAGGATACTGACATTGCTGCCATCCACTGACCTTATTCAAAATTCCCATGTTTAATGGTACTCCAAGTTGTGTGTGTGTGTGTGAGTGTGGTGTGCACATGTGTATTTAGTTCAAAACAACTGTATCACGTGTAAAGGTTTTTATATCCACCACCACAGTCAAAATATAGAATATTTCTATCCCACCCCCTACTTCCTGCTGCATACCTAACTCCTGGCAACCACTAATCTGTTCTCCATTTAATATTTTTTCATTTTAAAATGTTGTATAAATAGAATCTTACAGTATGCAACCTTTCTGGATTAGCTTAGCTTATTTCACTCAGCAAAATTCGCAGGAGTTTCATCAAAGTTATGTTATCAATAGCCCTTTCTTTTTTATTGTTGAATTGTATTCCACGGAATCAATATATTATGGTTTCATAAGCCATTCACCAGTTGAAGGGCATCTACTGTTTTTAATTTAAAAAAAAATCAATGCATTTATGACCACTAATGCACAGGCTATGATCTTTAATGCTTACGTTTTTGAATAAATATGTTTTCTTTTCTCTGAGATAAAACGCCCAGGGGCATAACTACTAGGTCCTATAGTAATTGCATATGGTAATTTATAAGAAACAAAAAGAAACTGCCAAACTATTTCCAAAGTGGCTATACCTTTAACATATCACCAACAATGTATGAGTTATCCAGTTTTTTGCATCCTCATCATCATTTAGGGTTGTCACTATTTTTTTGTATTATAGCCATTGTGATAGAAATGTTATGACCTAAAAATATGACTAATTGTGTGTTGATCTTGTACTCTGCAACCTCTCTGAACACATTTATTATTATCTAAGAGTTTGCTCATAGGTTCCTTGGGAATTTCTATGCTGGAAGTTGTATCATCTGTAAATTAGGGCAATTTTATTTCCTCCTTTCTAAACTTTAATGACTTTAATTTTCTTTCTTGCCTTATTGTAATGCCTTAATCACTCATATGTGATATTTTATATCTGAGTCTATGGCTATAATGTATAGGGTTAAAAAATAAGCATTTTAAATGCACTGTTCCCATTGTTTCCATTAAAGTAGATTCAATAGAGGTAGATGATAGAGGTAGATTTATATATTTTTTTTAATATAAAATTCAGAAAAACCCGGGAAAAAGAAAATATAAAATCTCTGTATTCCTATCAAGATTTAACCAATGTTAGTCTTTAATTATATATTGATATTGAAACATAATATCCAAAAAGATCATTTTTAAAACTAGTGAAATGATAAAATTGGGCATTCTTCAGAAGTTGGTTACTATTTTTATTTTCTGCTTTGTGAATTGTCTGTCCTTATCCTTTGTCAAATTTTAAAGTAAAGGCCTAATGTTTGAGAAGAAGTTTTAAAATTGGTCTCTCCTATAACACACAGATTATCGAAAGGAAAACTACTCAAAGGGAACCAAATCCAGAAGCTTCACCTACTCTGAAGTTACTTTAGAGTGATCTGAGCTACTCTTACAAACAGGCCTTTCTCTTTGTATCCTAGAAATCTTTAACACTGCTAACCACCTCTATAATACTTCCCTGGTTAAAGCACATGCCACCAGGCAGGAATATACCACATTCTCTTCATAAAAAGAAGTATAACCAGAAATGGATATTTAGTGCATTTTTTTCATATCAAATATTAAGAAAAAATATGCATTTATTGCTTACAATATGGGATGTTATTTATTTCATTAGTTTTAATATTAGCCACTTAAAGCAAGAGAGTTATAATTTTTAAAATATTGCTAGCTACTCATAGCTCTATAATAAAAATTAAATTTGTAAAATAGATTATAATCTTTATCCAGAAATAAAAATATAATAAACACAGGAAAAAGTAGAGCTAGACACATCATAGTCAAACTTTGGTGATGCTGAAAAACTGATGGAAATTGAAGATAAAAACACCATACTGAATGTAGCCAGAAAAAAAATCAAATTAGAATACAGGAGTAAAGTGCCAGAAATAACAATTAACTTCACTATATCTTTTAACAATATTGAAAGAGGGGTTACAGGATAAGATATACAAAAATGGCGGCAGTTTGGAGAAAACATTGAGGAATTTTATGAACTAGAATTTTTTTAATGACTGGATCTATGTCCCCGTAACCTGACCCCCACCCCACAAAAGTATTTGTTTTATTTAATTTAATTGGATAGTATGTTAGAGTAAACATTCAATCTCAGTTTCTTTAAACTCTAACTTAGTTACCTTGAATAGCTTTTTTAAACTCTATGAAACATTTTTAATTTGCTAAGGAATTTGTAGAAGTTTAAATGGGCTAATGTACATAAATTGCCCACCATAGTTTCTGATTATCATTAAAGTGTAACATATAAATTCAGTTTTCTAATCAAATAATTTCTAATTTGTCATACTTGTTTATTTTAAATTTTATATGCTCCTAATTTGTGCTATATTTTAGATGGATGGATAGCAAACAGATACAGTATACCTATACAGTTAACATTGCTATATTAACACAGGGAAAAGTGCCTATGTACCAAATTTAAATGTTATATGGCATGAGATACTATATCAGAATCATAGAATCAGTTCTTATTAAGTGTAAAAAAACAATCACTCTATCTAGCTGACAGTGCCAGGCTAGATTCAATATTCTAAAACAAATAGAGATCTGAAAGTAATGGGAGCAATTTTGCCAGATCTACTATTGACTATACCTACCTGAAATCACTGTCACAAGAATAAACAAATGTGAAGAGTATCTCTAGAAAAAGTACAAAAAAAAAATTTAATGGGACAAAAAAACATCATGGTTTGAATATGTCTCCAAATATATCTTCAGATAACTTTTATGGTTCAATTTTATGTCTTAAAACATAAAATTAAAGGATTCATCTAACAAATATCCATGAGTGGGATCTATTCTTAAACCTCTGAATGTTTTAGCTTAATTATGTCTGCTATTAAAATGACTGTATTCTAAATGAGAAAATCAAACGCTCTACATATATGTACAATTTGCCTCTCAATTCTGAATAAGTTCTTCACTAAAAATAATTAGGTGGAAAATTATGCCCCAAGTGTAAAGCTTAAGTAGGTATCACATAGAAGCTTTTGCTATATGATCCTTTTGCTATTTTCCCCTTAGCAAGCTGATAAAGAATTGGGTCTTAAAATGTATGAAAACAAGCAGAAATGAATGACTAAAATTACTGGTGATTTTCTGCAACCACAGAAAGGCAAATGATAATAACAATTCAACTCTTACTTTCTCTTTCAATAAATGTATTATGTATACTGGTGTGCAATAGGTGTGCAATCTGTTTTCTTTTTTCCATTTATGCAAATTTCCTCCTGTAAGGCAAATTCTTCAGGTATTAATACTTCTGCTTTTACACAACTCTATTTGGCCCTTATTAATATATAGTTACAGTTTTATCTTTTTTCCTTCCTTTCCTTCCTTCCTTCCTTTTCTTTCTTTCTTTCTCTCTCTCTCTCTCTCTTCTTTCTTTCCTTCCTTCCTTCTCTTTTTAGCTTGTACAGAATTGTGAAAATTATCTCTACCTTTTCAGTTTATGCTTTAGATAAAGGAATAGTTAAAGTAAGTGCAAGTGAGAAATTTCCCAGACCTCTAAAATACCTTATATGTGAATATTTCCTGCCTGCTGTTGGCCTCACTACTCCTTCCATGTTTTCTAATTTAAAGAGAATGTTAATCCATTTGTTCGAGGTAGGAGACATTAATTCAAGCACAGTTATTTGTGGGGAATATCACTGTGCGATAAAGTCATCTCTCATGTTTTTGCTTTCTCCATTCATGTTTACTTAATAAGAAAGTCCATCATTTTAGTTAAGATAGGTTACCTTCTTATTTCTTGTCTTTGATTTTTTCCTCATATGGAGGTGCTACACCTCAATATAGGCAGCTGAGTTCAGTTAAGCTCTAGATATCATTCTTCATTGCTGGTTGGATCCTCCTTTTCCTCTAACATAGATTGAATTGAGCATGGGACAATCCAAAACTGAGATTTTTTTTTCCCTCTCGTATTATGTTACCATTTACAACAGCAGTAAATGTCTACTATGCTTCATGGTAGACACTTACAATATGAAAACATTCTAGTTGCTTAGGAACTGCTACAACTGGTGCAGTGACACTGTGTCCTAAATTATGTGGTATGGTAGGGTGCATTACCGTAATAGACTGACTTTTGGGAGGGTTTGAAAATGAGCCTCATGAGAGATTAGAATTAAATTTATTTAAATTTTGAGATAATTAAGGTGGTCATAAAAGTGGATGACAGATTAGGCTACATCTAACAAATAAGGGACTCAGATTATTAATGATAATGATTGAAATCACATTGGGACTTCAGATATATGAATATTAATTTATTATGCTATATGTTTTCTGACTGAGGGGATTTGTTTATTTTAGAAATCAAAATTCTTTGGGCAAACTTAACAATAGGAAGTCACTCATATTGTTCACATATAGGGCATATTTTTTCATTGCATTAAGCTATCACCCATATGAATTTTATGAAATTGTATAATGATGTGTGAGCAATGGAATAGGATACTATTTAGGAAATAGAATCAGACTGGATCTTTGACCTTGAAGTAAATTAATGTCTTGTTCAAAGGGATCTGGACAGCAGCTAATGTGTCATATACCCTGGTCCCAAGTGTCTACAAAGAAACAATGGTGTTTAAAAAATAAAGAATCATATATGACTATAATAATTTTTCCTTGATGGTTAACTAATATTGTCTCCTGAATGGTAAACTCTCTCCATGACTGACCACAGATTTAATCATTAAGCCAAATAGTTTAAGGAAAAAATTATAATTGGGAGAAGAGGAAGAGAGGCTCTCATTCCTTTCGCCACACATCAACAATGCTTTTGCCTCTTTGCTGCTTTCTGAGGTAACTCAGCCCCTCTCTTTTCCACCAAAAGGAGAAGAAAATACCAATCATGTCATATTGCAAATATTGATCCATAATTAACAATGGTTGGGATTGTTGTATGTAAAATCATTATGCTTTTATGCACAATCTCCTCTTCAAATTCTAAAGTAGTTGGGGACTTTAGTTTAAAGCTGACTTTCCTCAGGAAGAGTTTGATTTTCCTAGAATTGATATTAAATGAACAATAGAATGGTAGGAGGCCCTATTTAATCCTTAAGCATAGGCCATAGGCTTTTTCTTTAAATATGCTTTGGTGCTGGAAACACTTAGAGTAAAGCTAATGACAAAACACATTGTTTTCTATTGTCCATTATTCCTCTGTGTATATGTGTCTATCTCATTTAGGCAGTTACCGTGGAGTAAAAGCCTAAAAAATACCAAACAATCAAAATCTCACCCATTTTCCTAAGAAGAATTTGCTCCTAAAAGGAATGACAATATTTCTATTGTTCTTCAACTGACATCTTTCTATGTGTATATTCATTCAACACTAAAATCAGCAAAATAATTCTTGGATTGTGTTTGCATCATCAGTTGCCAGAATATGGAGAGATTTTTAGAATAAAATGGTCATGGTGGAATTTGAAATCAATGCATACACACTAATGTAAAAACTTGTTACATTTTGTGAAAACTTGTAAATATGAGATTGTTCTTGGATTGATCAAGAATTATAACTTTTTAAAACTAGCATATTCTTTTGTGTTAACCTTGTGAACGATTAGTATGCCATATGTTCTGTAACTAATGAAGAGAACACTTAAATTATTATTTCTGTCTGGCCCAAAATATGCTTAGAAAATAGGCTTACTCTTGGTATCAGATAGGTATTGTGTTTAGTGGCACAAAATGGAAAAAATCCAAAATAATAGTGTCTTGAACAAGGAATCATTTATAAAACATGTTAATTTTATTAAATGTTTTATATACATTATGCCAAATTGTACCATTAATAATCATCTTTTCCACTCTGTGCAGGCACACAGCTTCTTAGTGAACCATCTTTTTTGAAAGTTTTAAATGGTTAGTCCTGCATATCATCTGATCCCAATAAACTTGGTCACTGCGGATTGCCCTAGCAGTTGCTTTACATTAAGTCTAGAGTTTCCACTGTGAAAGATGAAAATTTTCTAGAGATCTCCTTTCAACATGTACATTCAACAATGTACAGTACTGTACTGTACATTTAAAACTTCATTAAAAAGGTAGATTTCATGTTACATATTTTTTATCAAAATTTTTTTAAAAAGTAAAAACAGAGTAACAGCACTTGTTTGGAATTTGGACAAATGATTTCACCTTCTAACTGAAGAAACTAAAAAACAAATACATAAGAAAACAAATGACCAAACAAAACAAAACAGTAAGTCATCCTTAAAAATAAATAATAAAAAAACAGAAATAGATGAAATAGACAGTAGAGACAATTAATAAATGAAAAAAGTTGCTTTTTGTAATAATTAGTAATATTGAAAAATCATCAGCAATTTAATCAAGAAAATTAGAAGACAGAGAGGGAAAGAAAACAAAATAAATTCTATTAAGTGAAAAAAGGACATCATTATGGGTTCAATAAAAAGTGGATGCCAATAGAAATAAAAGCAAAAATTAACAAATGGGACCTAATCAAACTTACAAGCTTTTGTACCGCAAAGGAAACCATAAACAAAATGAAAAGGCAACTTACAGACTGGGAGAAAATATTTGCAAATGATGTGACTGACAAGGGCTTAATTTCCAAAATGTACAAAAAGCTCATACAACTCAACAACAACAAAACAAACAACTCAATAAAAAATGAGCAGAAGACCTAAATAGACATTTCTCCAAAGGAGACATACAGATGGCCAACAGCACATGAAAAGATGCTCAACAGCACTAATTATTAGAGAAATGCAAATCAAAACTAAAGTAAGGTACCACCTCACATTGGTCAGAATGGACATCATTTAAAAAACCTACAAATAACAAATCCTGGGGAGAGTGTAAAAGAAAGGGAACACTCCTACATTGTTGCTGAGAATGTAAATTGCTGCAGCCACTATCAGAAACAGTATGAAGGTTCCTCAAAAAAGTAAAAATAGAGATGCCATGTGATCCAGCAATCCCACCTTTGGGCATATATCCAGACAAAAGTATAATTCAAAAAGATACATGCACCCCTACGTTCACTATTCACGTTAGCCAAGACATAGAAACAACCTAAATGTCCATTTACAGATGAATGGATAAAGAAGATGTGGTACATATATACAGTAGAATACTACTCAGCCATAAAAAGAGTGAAATAATGCCATTTGCAGCAACATGGATGGACCTAGAGATTACCATACTAAGTGAAGTAAGTCAGAAAAAGACAAATACTATATAATATCACTTACATATTGAATCTGAAATATGACACAAATGAACTTATCTATGAAACAGAAACAGACTCACAGACATAGAGAACAGACTTGTGGTGGCCAAGGGGGATGGAAGTAGGGGAGGGATGGATAGGGAGTTTGGGATTAGCAGACACAAACTATTATATATAGAATAGATAAACAACAAGGTCCTACTGTATAGCACAGGGTACTATATTTAATATCCTGTGATAAACTACAATGAAAAGTATGAAAAATAATGTATATATATGTATAACTGAATCACTTTGCTGTAGAGCATAAATTAACACAACATTGTAAATCAACTACACTTCAATAAAATAAATTTTTTTTTAAAGTGGATGCCATACATAAATATAAACCAATAAACTTTATAACTGATGAAATTTTAAAATGTCTTTATAATACAATTTAGTAAAGCTAATAATGAAGGGATAAATAGAAAATAAATATAATCCTACATGTATAAAAAATGGACTTCATAATTAAAAACTTTTTTACATAGAAAATTCCCATGGTTTCACCAATGAATTCTTATAAATTCCTGAAATATACTATGAATTTATGGTATGTGTACATGTCTACATGAATTTTATTCTTCAGTAATAATAATGATAATGATGAAAATAAATCCTTGCTTGGCCACTTACTCTTCTTTCATCTTAAATTTAGTTTCATCTGTTATGAGTGTGTTAATAGTAGTATTTCCCTTCTAACTCAGTTGTGAGGATAAACTGAGATAAGGAGTAAAGGGCTTAACATAATTATTATTATTTTCATAAATATGATATAATTTCCTAGACAAAGTTTTTTATGCTATGAGAGATTTAAAATAGATAAAAGAGGTTTAGGGTAAGACCTGAGATTGCCAAAAATGTTCCCTGTGATCAGCGAGGCTTTAAATCATATAGCTCCTCCATAGTGGTCACTATTCAGTAATACTAGCTTCAGGAAAGATGGTTTTAGTCAATACTGAACATGTTTACAATGTGCTTATTATGAGTAATGGAAGCAGAAGTATAATATTGCATAATTAAATATCCATATGTATAAGATATTCAGAAGCCCAATGTTCAGTATGGGAATACTTGCCTAGCCAAATCTGATTGTGATTTAAAATCTAGTTGAAGAAAACTATATCAGATCTATCTGTGTATATACAGAGAAACTGGTTTCACCATGAAGATTAGATTTTATATTAAAGCTAGGATAACTTATATGAAACTTTGTGTATTCAGGGATTACTACTCATATTTGCTACTCCAAAACTCAAATTACTGTGATTTATATTTTTTAGCTTATTTTTTGTGATTTATATTATCCCTCATTTCATATTATATTTTATTACTAATTTTATAAATGTGCATACAATAAACTAGAAAGTTGGTTATAATTTATTTTTTGCATGTAACAATGGCACTGTATCTTCATGTTTATATGGCACTTCATACTTTAAAATGTCACTATAATCATTAATTAGTCATATAGTAAAATTCTTCTAAATTGGTTTTCGTAAGATCTAATATTAAAATATCCTTCCCTTGAAATCTATGTATGAAAATGAGAAAATTCATTTCAGTCTCAAAATCTGGCATTTAAAACTTTTCATTTGATTAACAAAATCATTGTTATCAACTTTGTATGAGAATGTACAATATTTATGTACAAAATTATTAGGTGCCCTACAAGAATTTATTTGGCACTCAAATAATTTACTATCTTCACATTTTAAAATACTTTATGAATTACTATTTTCTTCCCATGTAATTTTATTCCTTAATTTCTCTTTATTTTCTTGTCATGTAGGACTTCCCAGTTTCCCCAATTCTCCTAAAATCAAATTTGTTCAAGGACAAATTGGGAATTTTGTTTTTGAGAAATTCACTCCTTGTTAATTTCCCTTGATTTCCTAATAAATTCTATGTATCAACTGTCCATTTTTCTAACATTCCCATTCCACATTCTCTGAATCTTTACAAGAATATGAAGTTAATAGGCATACCTGAACCCAGTGCTAAGACAAATTTCTGTTATATTTAGTGTTAAACAAATATTTCTTTAAAATCACTTTAACTCATATATACCTAGGGAGAGAGATGGCCTTCTTTGGTTAAAAAATAATGTAAATCGAAAGAAAGTGCTTTAACACACATGAAGAGTATTTTTTCTCACATATCTAAAAATTTTCGTAAATAAATACACATTCATTTATTTCATCATGAATGCCGTGTTACAATGTAGGTCAAGATTTAACCAACGGTGAGAAAAAAATAAACTTACTGAACACATTTTGCAAAGCAATGAGCATTTGGACAAGAGCAATTCTAGCTTAAACAGATATATTTTAAGAGTGGCTGACCTTTAACCTCATTTTATATCTAAAATTGACTTGCATGCTTCTATAGATACAAATAAGAAGATATTAATTGAATCTGATCTTTGCAGAGGTGATAGGTACATCCTCCAAAGGAAATCTGATCAGATCTCAGTTATTATTACAAATATCAAGGACTTCCCCTTCACTGTGGTTCTTTGAAGTGGGAATTGAATGATTCCTAGCTAAGGAGAAAAGTCATGGAATTCAGGTGAAGGGCTGAGCTGCAAATTAATTATATTTTAGTTCAATACTGATTATTAATCATGTCTTCTGTTGCTTTTATTAAGCTAGTGACTATAATTCAAATGAATACCAGTTGTTACTGTAGAGTAATATTTGATGATAGGACAGATCCATCTTAGATTCTGTACAAGAAAAAACAGATACTGGAAATAAAAATATCTCATTTTAAGGTCTCATAGCATAAACCAGTACTTAAGATCCAGTTGAATCATCAATTTAGTAAATAAGAACTCATATTACCTAATTTTATATATGTTAATTCAGTTCAATTCTAAAGAAGCTTAGGTTCACCAGACAGTTGCACTGATTTATTTTATTACAATCAGAATGCTATTAAAGACTGGTACAGCTAGAATTGTGGAAATGATTGGTAAGGATGTCATTGTACTGGAATCCCAATGAAGGGCTTACTCTCAGAATGAGACCATCCTGCAAAATAATGGGTTGTTCTGGAAATTAGATAACTGCACAATGTTATTCTTTTGTCTATTTTTAGAACTATAAAAATCAACATAAGTTCCTTCTGTGATCTTCTGGAATGTACAATCTAAAAGAAGTATGCCTTACTGTTATTCTTCAATGTTAAACTACGTGGCCAAAAAGCAAATCAATTTGGAGTGGAAAATGGTCCACATGCATCTCAATAAAAGCAATTTTATCTACTTGTATAACAGCTTATACATTCTCCTAATGATGAAATAAAGCATGTGAGTCAAGGTGGCATTTGAAATAGAGTTTATAACATGAATTATTGGGAGAATGCACAGTATTTTCTAGTAAGTACTTAACAGTGTCATCAACTAGCACTGTTAATTTATATTCAAGAAATGTATTATGTGTTTTCTATTCCATGTACAGTGCCAACATTTTTGTTTCATTATTAATTTCATTTTCTGTGGAACTTAGGGATTATTTTTTAAGCAACTGCTTTTTTTTCTTCAAATATTATAAACGGAAAAAATGCTATATGAAAAAAATGCTCTTGAAAGCTTTAAAAGTGGAAGATACATATTCAAATGTTTCACTTGATTTGATAATTGCCCATGACTAAATATCCATGCATGAATACACTAACACTTAATTATATATAGAAAGTAAAATTAACTACTATAGAAGCTCCATCTCTAAGTACAGGTGAACTGAATTTTCTAATAATGCATCCAGTTAGCTGATAACACATTTTGATAATGTATTATTGGGAGATGGGTATTTCTAGACCCTTAATAAATGTTTTTGCCTTAGAAGCCAACCACTCATCTATAATTCAGATCAAAGGGAAGCCACTGAAATATGGGGAACAAAGAAGAATTGCTGCTCAGCTCAAGTATACTTGATATGGTTTAGAAACATGGTGGGTCACAGAACTCAAAATGAAAACATTTCAAAAATGTGAAAAGAGAAAAAGGAGGTTGGGTCTCAATGGACAGGGGTGTAAGTAAAGGAAATAACAACCTAGGAAAGAAAAGAGCTGGGGGCTGTGGATGATGACAGACTGAGAAAGCATTTCTCTCATGCTCTTGTCTTCTGTTTAGTTTCACTGTTAATTCTATCAATTGTTTCCAAATCTTTACATATAGGGCATTACAGTTCTATTGCAAATATTTCTTTTTAAAAGTCAGTTCTAATGTTGAAGCTATAATGCAAATTTTTAATTTTTGGCACTATACTATAAAGCACAAGGAAGAACTACTTATTTAAACAAAAAAGAGAGTATTATTTCACTAGAGAGTAGTGCAATAAAGAGATTTTTTTTCCTCTTCATATCAACATCCAATGTTGTCAGACTAATTTCTAAACAGATGCACATTTTTACAAAATGTTGACAGTCATATTGTGCTCATAAATACTGTTATAAATATACTATAAGGTTTATTTTACAGCAGATACTAGTTTGCCAAGTTTGAGAAGGGGAAACACTAATTCGTAAATTTGGTATTTCCAGCTAGTCATTTCTCCCTGCCTTAGAGAATGTGGTGACATATACCTTGTCACTACCACTGCCTTTGTCACTGTTGTACCCCTTATGACAGAACAATCACATCCTAAAAATGCAAGGCCTAGCAAAAAGCCTCCTATCAACTCTCTGGATATCACAATATTCTATGCGATATATTTACACAGAGACAAGTTGCTGCACATCCACTCTAAGGCAAATTCATCCAAAGTAGCCAGTAGTCCTATGGAAATATGTCAAAAATAATAAGCCATATGAGGAATGAAGGCATTAGAAAAAGATAAAACAAAACTTTAAAACAGGCAGAAGAAAAAAATAGACATAGCAGAATACACATTAAAATGCATATAAAAAGCTTCAAAAGAAAGGGAGAAAGGGGATATTATTAAAAACATAAAGCAAGAACAAGTGAATATGACTAGATGTACATAATGTGTATGAAAAATATATAAACTCAACCTTATTTTGTAGACAAAAGACATATCTTTACAAAAAAATAAAAGTTGGGAAAACTTTATCAGGCAAATGCAAGCAATAAAAAAGCTAGAGTTATTACCACGATCACATGAGACAGAATTCACGTCCCCAAAGCATTAAGAATATAAAATATTTAAATTTTCAAATACCATAAGTTACAATTAAATTATGAATACCCATGCACCATATAACAAAGTAGAAATACTGATATGGCAAGAAGAAATAGAAGAAATCTAGTAACAACAGGCAACATTAAAATATCATTCTTAGTCCAAGACAGGTCAAGTTTTGGAAAAAATGAATATGTTCGAAGATGTAAGCAACATCATCAGTAAAGTAGATCTAATGGATCTACTAAATATATCAAAATTTTACCTACATATAGAGAACATACCATCTTTTCAAGTTTATGAGGAACATAAATGTATATCATTATTATAATAGCATATTACTATTCATTTAGCAATGCAAAATCCAATAAATTTAATAAATTGGGAACAAGACAAACACCATTATTTTATTATGATGTAATAACAAAAATAAAAAACTAATTATCTTTCTCCAGGACATTCAAACATTTAAAAACATATTACTAAACAGTTCTTTAATAAAAGTGGAAAATGACAACACATATATAAGGCATGCATCATTATTTCATATTCCAATTCTTTCCTTATATAGAGCTTACTTTGCTGCAGCCTGCCTTACTCACATTTTAAAACTCACTAAAAGCCAATTGATATAAATCTACATCATGTTAGTAATAATGGTGCAAAATTCCACCGTATTGAAGTTCCACAATTTATTCAACTATTTTCTATTGATAGGTATTTATTTTCCTTTAAGGTTTCTATCTTTTTAAATTGATCTTAATGAAGCAAAACTCTGTGTATTTATATCTCTTTCTTAAAAAGAAATCATTGCATATGCTTTCCAAGGAAATGTCAAAATCCTTTGATTAATTCAAATAAGACCCTCACAACAACAATGCACTTGCTGACTTCTTCCAACTGTTCCATATTTAATAACTTATCAAACAAAACTTGCCTGTGAGCTGTTTCATCAGTTAATAACCTTCCCCACACAAACCTAACTTCACTGGGACTCTCTGGATATGCATCTGCCTCTGCTTCTTTACACTGACTTCCTTGAAGACAGACCAAGCTTTACACACAGCAACCCAGGCTCAGCCCTATGGCTAGAATCTTGTCAGCATCAATAAATTCCAAATGAAAGAAGGAGTGAACATTATTTGGGTACAAAAAAGACAGAATTTTCAGGGTTTGTTTATGGTTTATAAGTCCAGCTTGACACATTGTTTGAAAATGGACTATCCTGAGGATGCATCCTGTTCTTGGAATGTGCTACTCAAAGCATAACTCTGAAAATGACAGTGATCTGTTAATTCTTAATTATGGTGAATTAAGACTGTACAGAGATAGTCTTTTCAGATCAGAGTAGCTGACTTTTTTTTTTGGCTAAGATTTTGAGAAACAGAAAGGGTTGTAATAGTCTGTGGAGGGCTACATAAGAGAGGACTCAAATAGAAAACAACAACAACAATGAAAGCAATATATATTAGTACTCATACATGTGTATAATATATATATATTATAAAAATATATGTTTAATATATATAAATATGTGTAATATTTATATATTCTACAATATATGTCAAGACTCCATTGTCTATCTCAAAATAAAATGTTTGACCCACCCTATATTTGGAGATAGTTCAATCATGATTGATGTAACAGGACTTCCATTGAATTTTATAAAGTGTAACCTACATGAGAGGATACATGCTTAATGAACTTAAGAAAATTAAAGTTAGAACCATTAACTAGTAGTAGTCGTAGTAGTAGTATTTAGCTGGGAACAACAAGTTTCAAACCTATTTTTTATAAATCATTTTGAAAATCTCTCTATTGTTTTTTAGTATTCAGAATGGCTAAAATTCTCCTTTCAAATATTTGTTTAAGACTCAAACACTTCTTGTCTTGGGACTCTCTCTGCATTCTTAAAAGTTATTAAGGATTCCAAGAGCTTTATGTTATATGGATAATATCTATAAATATTTGCCTTATTAGGAATTCAAACAAATTTGAAAACATTGCTTATAATATGATTAAATTAATAATAATAATTCCATTTCCTGGTAATATAAAAAATGTTATAGAAAAGTAACTTTTTTCCAAACAAAAAAGGAAAATTATAGTAAAATATGGCATTGTTTTAATTTTTAAAATTCCTTTTAATGGACAATAGCTGAGTTTTCATCTGCTCAATAATTGACAGACAAGATTTTAATCTTTACTTCTGCCTTTAGTGTGTTGTGATCTGTTGTTTTGATTGAAGTATGTGAGAAAATTTAGCTTCAGAAAGATAGTCAGCTGGAAAAGGAAAAAGTATTTTACTTTTTCTGACCATTGTAGATATTTATTAATATTACACCAAAACATGGCAGATCGTGATTTCTAAAAGGGAGTTACAGTAAACAACCATCCCAGTTTGCCTGGGACTGTCATGGAGTTAGCACTGAAGTCTATTTACTAGAAAAACCCTCAGTCCCAGGCAAACAAGAACAGTTGGTCACCTTAGGAGTTATATATATCCAGGGAAACTAGAAATAACTGTGTGGTACTGGATTAGAGTTGGAAGCATCACATTTATTTAGCTTAATATAGATCCAGATGCATAGATTCGGGGAAGGGCTAGAAACAGTGACATCCTGATAACAACAAACATACCCAGAGCCCTGATACTGGTTTCTAACTACCATTCTCCAATAAAAGGAATCAGAGCTCTTTTGAGAAATGTCTGATTCTAAAACTGGGGCAGGGAAAATGTAAAATGACACCGGGCATCTTGTAGTACCAGAAAGTAATGGAGTACTAAAAAGCAAAAGGATCAGGGCATATCAGAGAAACACAGGAACCAAAACCTGAAAGAGCTCCCAATGGACAAAGCTGAAACAATTTGAACAGAAAGTTAATAAAGGGTCTTTTGGGATTATAACACAAAGTATAAAATAATATACATAAGTCCATACTGATATAATAAATTATTACACAAATAAATGGGGAGGTATTGAACAACTCCTTAACTACTCTTTCCAAGAGATGATGCAGCACTTAGTGACAGATTTCCAAATAATAATGTGGAAAGGTGGACAAAAGTAACTTTAGTGTGGAGCTGTCTTAACCAAGTAATCAATTCAAACATTACCAGGGGTAAATCATTTGATTGCATGTATTCTCTTTGAAATGTTGTGTGTACTTTACCTCTGTGATGGTCTCCAAAATCCACAACCCCAGCTGAAATCCAAATAAAATCTGGAGGTTATTTGAAGATAATGTACACTATTGTTTTACCAGTTTTGACAAATGTCTCCTGCTAATTTAAAGGGTTGACATTGGGGGAAACTGGGTGAAGGGTATATGAGAACTCCGTACTAAAAGCTTTTTAAAATCTAAAGCTATTCTTAGGAAACTTTGGAGGCAGAGGTTCCTGCCCCTGTGGTGGTGGAGACCAGTCTTTGCCGAACCATGAAACCAAGGTGGCCATGAAGGTTCCAGCAGCAGCAGTAGCTATGGCAGTGGCAGAAGGTTTTAACTATTGCCAGGAAACAAAGCTTAGCAGGAAAGGAGAGCCAGAGAAGTGACAGGGAAGCTACAGGTTACAACAGATTTGCGAACTCAGCCAAGCACCACGGTCAGGGCCTAGCTGCTACAAAGAAGACATGTTTTAGACAATACTCATGTGTATGGGCAAAAAAACTTGAGGACTGTATTTGTGACTAATTGTATTAAATGTTATTTTAGTTTCTCTTCTATGGAAAGTGGAAAGCATTCCAACAAAGGGTTTTAATGTAGATTTTTTTTTTGCACCCATGGTGTTGATTGCTATATGTTAATAGCCTGATCATGGAGCTGAATAAATGTGTCTTTTTAAAAAAATTTTTTTTAAAAAAACTATTCTAAAATTTTAAAATTTATTAAATTTATCTCTTGTACATAATCAAAATTCTTATTTTGAAAGGCAACTTGAATTTGTTTTGAATATAAACGTAACAATATTATGGATTTAAGGATGGTTGAATTTTAAGAGTCAGTGGTAAAATGAAATCAACAAAGGTTAGACATATAAAAGCAGTCTGCTTTTATGTCAAATTGGGTTTTAAACTATCAGTCCAGCCTCTTTTTTTTTTTTTTTGTAAAAATGTGAAAATATAAGAACTAGCTGTTTTCTAAAGCCCTTCCTACTTTATTCATTTTGTGAAACATGCTAGTGATGATGAGTTCAGTCTTATAATATGCATTAAATAATTATTAAAATTAAACAGGTAGATATAGTTTTATATAAACATAACGCACTTATTTACAATTATTTAGAAAATAAGAATATTTACTTTATTGTCTTGTAGCACATAAAATAATTTGCAGCCATAAGGAAATGTACTTATGAGAAAGGATTGTGGTTTACATGCATCAGAAAATTAAGACGACTGAGTTTATATCCCTAATTTCTTGTTTCTTAGAAAAAATATTGGGAACATTTTAATTATTTTCTAGACAACCATTAAATAAGCAACTACCTGAGAAGCAACTTGACAAAAAAGCTTCCCAAAGTGTGAGGATTTGTTAAAAGTCAGGCTAATAAATTATTGACTATTTTGTTCCCCCACTATAGTTAATTTCTTCTTGATTGGATATGCATAGTCTTGGTTTGTGTGTGTACTGACCTGTGTGAGAGAGAATAACTAAAAAATAGAAGATTCAATACTACTGAAACAAACTTATCTGAGCATTTTTTAAATATAGGCATGGTGCTGTCTGATGGTATATGATTTTCATATATGGGAATACAAATTCACATATATTTAATCAGTGCAGTACACACATTTGGAGCAAGAGACTTTTATGCAATATCTGGGTCTGAAAGGAAATTTGGAGAATGCTTTTTTGATACCTACATATTGGAATTCCTGTGAAATACTGATAGTTTATAGGAACAACACAACACTGGAAATCGATGCTTCCTTAGACTTACCTGGAATTAATAAACTCTCTTTGCAGAAGTAATAGGCTCTCCTTCATAGCTTGCAGAAATAATAGTTCATTGAAGGTTCCTCTTTTCAGCTCTCCATATAAAATCACCCATTATCAGGTGGAAACTTATTTTTAAAAAACAATAAACAAAACACTCGGCTTCAGAATCTGAGACAAGTTACTCTCTGAAGAAAGAAACTCCAAGGTTGGGCCATGACCCCAAACTCTCATTACTTTCTATCTCCCAGCAGTTTTTTGGCTGGTTTCTCCTCCTATTCCTGGTTTCTTCACATCACTGTTTCCCGTGGCTCAGTTCAACATGGGTTTTTGTTCATCTGCTTTCACTCCCTAGGTGATCTCATCCAAACCCGTTTAAAAAAATATAGAGATTTATGGTCCCAAATTTCTCTCTCTAATTCGGCCATTTCCCCTGAACTCCATGTATATTTTGCCCTGTTGCCTACTTGAAAACTCCATTTGATTATTTAACAGACATATTGAACTTAACATGTCCAAAACCAAACTCCTTACCTTCCTTCAGAAACTTACAGTTTTCCCTATCTTGGTGGATGCTTTCAAGGTGCTCAGATCAGAAAATTTAGTATCATTCTTGACTCATCTTTTTTTTTCTCCCATTCCTCATACCCACTATTGCAGAAAATCCTCTTGGCTCTGTCTTCAAAATATATCCAGACTCTGATCACTTTTCTCTACTTCTAGTTTTACCTTCCTACCCTCAAGTCATTGTTATTTCTTGCTTGGGTTATTGCAATAACTTCCACTCTCATCTCCTTACGGTTTACACTCAATAAAGCAGCCAAGTCGGATCACGTCTCTCCTTTTCTTAAACCCTCAGAATAAATTCAGTCAGTGCAAACCATAGGCCCTAGAGGATCCAGCTCCTCTTAACTCCTCTGATTTCATCTTCACTACTCCCCCTACTGGCCATTCAGCTCCAGTCACACTGACCTATTCCTCAAACACGCTATTCCTCCCCAAACTTCCTGTGTCCTAAATGAATTCCTCAAACCCAATCAATAATTCTGTTTTCATGTTTATTTTCCTTTCGCTAGGTCTTTCCAAAAATTAAAATAAAATTTCAAATTACTTTGTAAAAATCTCTTCCTCGAAAATATGCAGCCTTCTCCCACTTCTTGGAACTTGGCTGCTCTCACGCCTAGAAGAGTCTCCCATGTATCCTCACAGCTTGCTCATGCTCTACTTCTGTGACTTCAGTCAAACATCACTTTCTCCAAGAGATCTCCCCTGACTACCCTTTATATAACTTTAATATTATACAATATTCTCCACACTCCCAATTATGCTTTTCTGCTTTAATTTTTTATAGCACTTATCCCAATGCAAAATAGCATACATTTTATTGACTTACTGTGTTAGTATATATTATCTCCACAAGAATATGAATTTTTTTTGCCGGAAGGGATTATTGTGTATGTTTATTCATTGCTTTATCACTGGTATCTAAAACGGTGTCTGCCACATAATAAAAATGCAACAAACCCATGACAAACAGATATGTTGACTGAGTCCAAAGGGGGTGTTTTTGAGTGATTAACGGATTAGAGTAGCTGAGGAGAGTATTTTATGAACTAGAACACCAGAAGTGCTGCCCAAGTGAATGTAGTGGTTAGCTTCTTTCAGTTGCAGAGAAATCAGTAAAATACAGAGTTGGGGACTAGGTTGATTCAAACCCTTTATTTTTTATTTCTAAGCCCTAAACCCTCAAAAGGACATTACTGAAGAATTTCTCAGTCTAATTTATAAAAATACAGAGTATCTTTGAGAAACCTGGAAATTTTGTTTTATGCTAATTACCTAATTTAGTATTCAGGTTGGAATCACATTGTTTTCTGAAAAATGGGTCAAAAAGGATGAATTAGTTTCATTACTAACAAGAATTCTTAGCTAAGTAGCAGTTTTGCTTTAGGCTCAGTAATTAAATCTTGATGTGATATTATGTTGCCTCTTTCTCTAGCCTTGTTCTTGTGTTAATCTGTTATCGATCACTGAAAATTTCTCCCTAACCTTTCCATCTCCTAAATCAATATCTCGAATCCAATCAGTAATTCTGTTTTCAGCTAGTTTCCTTCATTTCTACATTGCTAAGCCTTTCCCCAATTTAAATAAAATTTCAAATTACCTTCTATGCAATCTGTAGACAAATTAATATATCACTATATACATCATTTCAGAGGACAGAAAATGAATTGGGTAGATTCCCTTCCTCTGGTTAACTTTTCAAGAATATAGTGTATAATTCACTTACTCTTGTTTTAAACATTCTTCTTTTTAACATTTTTATCTTCTGTAATGTATTCTACGTTAAATCTAGTGGGACAAGTAAGTAGTGTGTTCCATCAAGAGGGTTTGATGAAAAATTTATGTGAGAGAAGAGCAGTTAAGAGGACACTGGAAATAACTACCATGTAACCTTGCCCAGGGACTCCAATCTTTCAGCTGACATGCAAAGGTATCAGTCAATTTAAGAAATATTTATAAGCACACGTGCAAATATATATTATCTCTTAGTAAACTGAAAATCAGTACATCATGAATGAAACACAGTTAATTGTTAACAAACTCTACATAAAAAGCTATTGGGCTTCCCTGGTGGCACAGTGGTTGAGAGTCCGCCTGCCGATGCAGGGGATGCGGGTTCGTGCCCCGGTCTGGGAAGCTCCCACATGCCACGGGGAGGCTAGGCCCGTGAGCCATGGCCGCGGAGCCTGCGTGTCCGGATCCTGTGCTCCACAGCGGGCGAGGCCACAACAGTGACAGGCCCGCGTACCGCAAACAAAACAAAACAAAACAAAACAAAAAAACTGTTGCCATTTTATTATATGCCATGTTATTAATATAATTTATGTTAACATTGATGTCATCTTATTTCATTTTCTTTTCATTTATTTTCTCCATTTTGAATCATTTACTAGCCAAAGAGAAAACTGAAAGCTGTTTAGAGGCATCCAAGTATAATGCTTTCATTTATAGTTGAAACAAGGAAACTGAGTACAGTGACATTGACTTCCCTAAATGACAATTACTTTTAGTAGCAGATTGGTCTAAAGCGTATATGTCCTAATGCTTGTCCAATGTTATGATCTATATGCCACATAGACTCTCTTACTTGCCTTCAGCACACAAATAGAAAATTCAGATTCCTCCCTCTTTACCCTTGATGTATATTCTGCTGCATTTAAAATATTTTGCCAATACTTTGTCACTGCATAACGTTATATGTCTATAACACTGTATTTATCCAGCACACAGCATGTCTGGTGTCAAATTTAAACACTATTTTTACTAAGGAACTATTAAAATGATATACAGAACACTTTTAGATTTCCACAGTTTCATACTTTAAACAATAATAAATTAGAGGCAAAGTTACAATATTACAAATTAAATAATATAAATTGTGTGCATATCCCAAAAATCATTTTGAGAAAGTTAATACTTGATTTCAAAAGTAAGAGTCAAATAAAAGCACAATTGTGATAAAACAAGTATATTGTAGTTAACAATTTAAAATGTTATTATTTTAGCAATATCAGAACAATTTTAAACTGCCACACTTGCTCTAAAATATAAGAAATGGATTTTAAACCTAAGTACAAAATCTATATATTATCCTAAATAAAATTGTCAGAGATAGGCTAGTACAATAATTTTTAAACTTAAAGTGTTTGCTGAAACAAAATATTCCTTTTTAAAGGAGAGACTAGATCTTTAATTCTTTTTTTAATTTTTATTTTTTTACCATCTTTATTAGAGTGTAACTGCTTTACAATGCTGTGTTAGTTTCTGCCGTATAACAGAGTGAATCAGCTATATGTATACATATATCACCATATCCCCTCCCTCTTGCATCTCCCTTCCACCCTCCCAATCCCACCCCTCTAGGTGATCACAGAGGACTCAGCTGATCTCCCTGTGCTATGCGGCTGCTTCCCACTAGCTTTCTATTTTACATTTGGTAGTGTATATATGTCCATGCCACTATCTCCCTTCGTCCCAGCTTACCCTTCCCCCTCCCCGTGTCCTCAAGTCCATTCTGTACATCTGCGTCTTTATTCCTGTCCTGCCCCTAGGTTCATCAGAACCATTTTTTTTTATATTCCAGATCTTTAATTCTTTATAAACATTGCTTCTAACTATAACATTTATACTGACTTCATGAGATAATTATAATAAAAGTAGGATACAATGGAAGTCTTGTATCCCCACAGGCATTTACTGTCATAACAAAATGTCTTCCAAGCTCAAATTTTAAAATGTTTGCCCCAAATTTATACATTACTCCATTTACCAGAAGAAAATATTCACAGATGATTATTCATTCTTTGAATCTTCCTCCTCAAAAAATAATGCATGCTATACATTTCAAAGGAGCAGAACGGCGTGTATTTCAAAATCATGGGAAAAGAAATATGTGAAAGTACATATCTTGCCAAGTGTTAGTATACAATATCTTTTGTGCTTATGGGCATCCATATACAATAATATATTCCAATGCTTTATGAAGGATGGTTTATATGTTACTCTCTTATCACTGCTTTCCAAATGTTCAAGCACTTAGGACAAGAGTATTCCTATGCACAAATAACTGATTAACATAATTATTACTCATCTGGTTGGCTTTATATATTATTTTATATAAAATATTGTTGAAGAGGTAATGAATTAAGAAAATTAAAATCTAAAATATATAAACTATATCATTTAAAAACCTCCTTCCTCCATTCTTTATCTGCCCAGTTCTCTCTGCAATACCACATTCCCCAGGTTACCCATATTCCCACTGTTAGCAGCTTCCTTTCAAAGTTTTTTTCAGGAAAACACAAGTACGTGAAAATACTCTTTTTCCCCCCCATTAGTAGTATGTTATATAGACTCTTCTGTTCCTTTGTTTTTCACTAACCAATACAATTTTTAGGAGTCCATTCTCATTTTTAATAGCTGCAAAGAATTCCAGACTACAGATTGACTTGAATTATTTAGCTAGCTCCCAATGATGGGGTTTTGCGGTTTAATTCTCTTCTCCTTGATCTGGTCCAGCCTTTGTTTGTACTTCTATAAAATATAGAATGCAGTGGAAGTGTTAGGGGAACCACTGACCAAAACCACCCACCCCCGCCAGGTAACCATTTGCATGAGTTGTTTTACGATAGGAGGTCCTAGTAAGGAACATGGAACAAGCCACCACCAACCAGAAGAATTTGGGAAAGGTCAAAAGGAGACTCCAGTCCATATGTCCTACCAACCTCCCAGAATCCTCCTCCCTGGAATCCGTCTTGGCTGAGTAATGCATGTGCCACCAGGAAGGACTCTGAGTCAGAATGATTGGCCAGAGACAACTTGGAAACTAATCCCATCACCATAAAACCTGAGACTGCAAGCCATGTGGCAGAGCAGGTCTCCTGGGCTCCCTTGCCCTCCTGCTCTCCACCAGGGTGCCCCTTCCCAGTAAAGTCTCTTGCTTTGTCAGCATGTGTGTCTCCTCGGACAATTCATTTCCAAGTGTTAGACGAGAGCCCACTCTCGGGCCCTGGAAGGGGTCCCCCTTCCTGCAACAGAAGTGACTCTACATGACTTCTAAGTGAGATCAAAAGAAGAAAATACAGTTTTCTCCTCTTTCTTCTCTCTCCATCTCTCTGTCTTCCTCACTCCCTTTTATCTTGCTTTTCATTTATCTTTGGATTTCCCAAATCATATTTAGAAAGAAAATTTACTGGATCACAATCAGGAAAGAAAGATTTCATAGATCCAACATCTAGGGTAAGGAGAATTTATTCTTGAGCAATTTGCTTCAAAACTTCTAGGGTTTTGCTCTCGTCCTATTTTCTTTACATAATATTTAATCTTTTTGAAAAGTACTAACAGACTATGCTAAAGATGGCTAACTGTAGAATTATTGCCAGAATTCATTCAGGAAAACAGATGCATTTTTATGTAAAAAAATGAGAAGTACTATTTCTGATTTATTTGTAAAGGCCCTGAAAATGGAAATTAAATAAATATCAGAAGCAGAAGAGGTAATGGTCAAAAACAGGACTTATTCCTGTGAAAAATATGGAGTTTTGCTGAGGTAAGCAAAGGACTCAGTGAATGAAGTCTAGAACCAATAAGCTTGCAGAAAAGAGACAATGGAAAGGCCAGTTGTCGCAATTAACATAACTTAAAATGCTAGTTTTGAAACCATTTGCACTTGAAGAACACAGAATTTCTTGAATATACTCTCATTATTGTGAAAATGATAATTAAATACTCTTTCCAGTGAGCACTTAATATAGTGTAGTCTTGCTTGGTAAAATATTTTATGTTTAAATGAAAAAAAGTGTGTTTTTCTTAGCAAATGTTATTACAGTGAAAAAGATTTAAGGAAAGGGAAAACAAAAGTCAAAAAATGTAGGCAATTTTATTTTGACAGATGACTGCTTGTCTTCTTTGAGAATTGAAATGCTTTTTCAGTGGAGAGTTGCAATTCTCCCACCTCCCTTGGAATCCACACCGCTCATTTAAACTACGTGCTTGATAACTTTTTTAACTTACCGAAGGGTACTTCTGTTGTAAAGTGATACACTGCTGCCAAATCAATCTTCCTAATGGTTAGGTGACTGTACCACCTCAGTTGGTATTACAGGTTATTTAGCATAAACATACGTGTTCTCATTAAGAGCCACCTTTCCTGAAAACACAATGACTCACCAGTGAAAGAAATTTTGTCCGTCAATCTGAAACTAATTTCTCCAGTGCACACTCTATATGCCTAGTTGTAAGACTACACAAATGTCACTCATAAAATAAAATTATGTAAGAATAATACATATAGTAATTTATATGATTTTTTAACATCATATTACATAATCTATTCAACAACAAAGAAGACAAAATTGGCCTTGAGTGTTTTTCATCCTCATAAGAAAGCTCAGATAACATATAAACATCATTTAATTGACATGGATTTGACTTTCTTAGATAAAATATAATTTATACTTCACATATTTCTATTTTCAGTTTCTCTGGTTAAATGTTTATGGTCAGAGTTGGTGTCCATGCTATTCAAAAGACTGTGCTTTGGTAAAAGATGGAAATAATCACTTAACAATCCTCAAACCTGACAAATAAAATATTTTGAAAGATTTAAGATACCAGTTCAACAAAAAGACATTATATGAATAGAGAAATGTAGATGTTCAGTCAACATTTAAAAGCATCTTTAACCTCAGTAATAAAGAAAGAAAAATTTTTAAAAATTAAAAAACATTGTTTATGTAACTGGCAAAGAGTGGGTGAGACAGATGCATATACTCTAGGGGTAGAAATAAGATTACAGTACAATTCTTATGAATATAGGTTTCAGTATATAATTATTATAGATGTTCATATATTTTGGTGCAGAATGATTCTCCCTACCGTATTCAACTAAGAAGACAATTGGTTATATTTTAGAAGTTTCAATGGCCTACATGCCCACCAATCAAAGAATCATTTAATAAATTATAAATATCAATAAAATTAAATATTTTGAAGACTACTGAATAACAAGGAAAAGCTTACGACATTCTGTTAAATCAGAAAAGTACTGTACAAAACTCTTCCTCTCTCTGAGTGTATGTATATGCATATATTTATATGTAAGTCTGCATTTACTTATATGTATGTGTGTGTGTGTGTATATATATATATAATCTAAGAGAGTGTATTGCAAATTATTAACACTGGTTACCACTAGCAGTTGTAGGGATACTGATTATATTTTATTTTCATAAGTATAAGATTATATTTTCATAAATGTGCCCCTAGACAAAGATAAGACACCCACTAATGTTTTAGCACACCTCATTCTGGCCTTCTCCAACTGTGTCTCCACCCAGAGCACAGAGTCCACATGGCCCAAGTTTCATGTGAGAGATATAGACTGAGCTTGTGTAGGCAAGCTGAGGTAGTGGACAACATCCCTGTGGTATACTATCCTATTAAAGTGGAAAGAAAAAGGGATCAGTGGATGCGGGGAGTGAGAAGCAGCTCTCCCCACGCCACCACATTTTGACAAGGAACTCGAGAATCCTCAAATTCTATGTTTTTCTTGTTTTCAGGTTGTTATGAAAGTATAATTATGAACATAAAATGATTGAGTGTATTATACTTATTTCAAATATTTACACATATGGGTTTTCATTGACATAAGAGGTAGAAAGATAAAATGTTAGTAAGTTAAATTCATAAACTCTAATTTTAAGGCAATTCTAAATAGTCAAGGAGTAGATTACCCCAGGACAGGAAAGAAAGTATTCACTGTTAAAGTCTGGAAAAGTTTGAAACTCAGACTTTGTGTAGAGAGGTTTTGTAAATTCTTCCAGAGCCCAAATAACACAGGGAGAACTAAACCTGGAAGACTCAGATCATAGAATTCCCTTTTGTGCCATTAAGGATCAAGTTTGAAGACTGAGGTCAACAAAGGAGAAAGTGCTGCATGAGAAAGTGTCGCTCTTTAAGGTTCGGAGACATTAAGGGTGAGGAAAAGAAAGAAAAGGAAGAGAGGGGGATGGTTGGACTTGTGGTAGATGAGTCAGGGCAATGTTGAGGAAAAGGCAGGTTTCTGCCCTCGTCCCTGTTTTCACTTTAGACCACAGGTGCTAAAACAACCAAGAGCAGGGTGGTACAAGGTGAACCTTAAGATTGAGCTTCTAGGGCCACTCTTCCTTCTCCTGAGGCCTGGATAGCTTCAGGACTTCCTGCAATACCTCCTCCCCCACATAGAGATGAACAGAAAGTAGCTGACCTGAGAAACAATTGACCAACTGTCGCAAGCAGGAGGTGCCCAGTACAGATGGAAGATGTGGCAGAGACTCCACATGGGCTATAGGTAGCCTCAGTACAAGAGAGGGAGGCTATCAGAGTTCAACAATAACAAAGAACATCTCAGTGAATGAGGGGCACTTTCCCTGCAGTATACTTCCAAATGACACTGAAGAACCCTACCCACTTCACCACACCAAAGTCATACCACACAACCCATGCCCTCCACTTGGACACCATCTTACACAGAAGCTAGGCAAAAAGGATATTGAAAATGAGAAATACTAAGAAATTATTATAGAGGTTTCAGCACTAAACAAAAGACATGATTAAAATATTGTACTGGACCATGTTTTAAGAGATTGGGAGTTGACATCCATATTTTAATTTAAACTCTTCTGGTATAGATAACATTATACTGTATTAAATCTGCTGCTTGGTTTAAGCTCATCTGGGGTGAACTCCAGGAATTGAGTTTAGTTAGCTTTTGATTAAAATTACTACAAGGATGGCCACTCCAAATTCTGCCTCTCTATATTTTAATCTCTCATCAACACATGGTGTTTTGCTAATCAGCATTATAGATGGTAGAAATGGATTTTTCTTTATGATATCAGGATTGGCTGCATAATTTGTGGGGACCAGAGCAAAATTGAAAAACAGGGCCTGTTGTTCAAAAATTAAGAACTTCTAGACAGTTGAACATCAGAATGTTAAATCAAGAGTGGGGCCTTTTTGTGTGGGGTCCTTCATGCCTGCATAGGTCACACATCCAGGAAGCTGGCCTTGAGTGAGGTTGTAAATAAAGTTAAACATTGTTAAAATGTATTCTGATTTGAATAAATATGTGGAGTAGAAGGAACAAATCTTTTTTTCCAAAGCAATCCAAACAATATGTGTTGATACTCTTACCCTCCACCAGGCGGAATTTATCTCCTCATCCTTACCATGCCTGAGCTGGACTTAGGAGCTTGTTTTGAAGGAAGAGTATGGAAAGAGAAAACAGTAACTTTATAGAGAGAAATCTGACAAAAACTACCATAACCAACAATCAAAGTACATGTCACCAATGATAAGACATGTGGCTACCATGTGCTCCTGATATGATGAGAAGGGAGCTTCACCTCTATGGTATTTTTCCCTAAAACCTATAAATAACTGCAGGCTAATCATGAGATATGCACCAGACGCACTCCAATTTAGGCATATTCATCTGACCAGTACTGCTCAAAACTGTCAAGATCATTAAAAAAAAAGATTGAGAAACTATTGAGAACTATGATAAACCAGAAGAGAACAAGAAGATATGATGACTAAATGCAATGTGGGATCCTAGAAAAGTAAAAGATTTCTGGAAAAATTGGTGTAATCTAAATAAATTCTGGAGTTCAGTTAATTGTAATGTACGAAAGATGGCTTCTTAGTTGTGACAAATGTACCATGGTATATATAGTAATGTATCTAATGTATGTATGGTAATATATCTAATTCTTTAACATAAAGAAATGGGTGATGGGAGTATGGGACCTCTCTGCATTATCTTTGCAACTCTTTTGCAAATATGAATTTATTCAAAAGTAAAAAACTTAATAAAAATGTTTCATAACAATTATTTGTAAATTAATTATTTGTAAATCAATTATTTACAATGTATGAATTGGTGTAGAATATTGATGAGAAATCCCTTCACCCTAGCATGAACAAGGTATAAAACAAGATGTAAAATCCTAATGGGCTCTGTAGCATGTACACTTATGAATAGCATTCTAGGTTTAATCACTAAATAGGAGTCATGTATCTTAACCATTTGCCACCTGAGGTTTAGAGAATTCTTGATGTCCTGACTGATGGATAAGGATGTCCTGAATCCTATTGCTAGAATATTGTTACATTTGCCTCAGTGATCCTTTAATGCCTGGTATTTTCAGAGAAAAGTTCATTCACAAAGAGTGTGTTTTGTTAAATCAATGTCACTTATTTACTTGAATTCTCTTTGATTTATATGCTCAAAATCACATGAAAATCAATTGCTAAAAAGTATTTTGAAAAATCTACTAATTGACAATTCAATTAGACTTTGATTTACATTTTTAAAGGGGTCTTAAAACAACCAACTTGCAAAACATATTTTATGCAATCATTTACTCATTTTTTACAGTGCCTGAAAAAGATATAAAATTGCTTCACGAAGACTTGCCAAATAAGTGTTAATTATACCTGCTATTTTTTTTAAAGTAAAGTCATTTTTGACTGAATATCTTATGAAACAATTGAAAAAAAATGGAACACACTGTTCATTTTGATATATCTTTGTCAATACAACATTTTTGATAAAATTTCATTGGCCTTAATATGTTAAGCCAACAACATGGAATTTCATATTTAGTTCATTCAATTTATGGAAAGTGTTATACAAATTGACTAGCAATGTTTTCTTAATGTCACACTAATTAGAAAAATCAGTCATACTTTTTCTCTAAAATAGTATAACTTCATTTTCTTCAGTTTAGGTAAATATATCAATATACATTTAGTGGCATATTATGAGAAACATTTAGAAAGAAATGACTAAATCTTTTAAGAAAGATTGGCATCAAAACGATAAAGATACAATATAATTAATATATTCATTTATATTAAGTTACAAAAAGAAGATAAGTCTTTCTCATTTAATGAATAATGATCTAATGTTTCACTAAAATTGTGTTATCTTTGAAGTATAAAAATGTGTGGCATTATTAGTTATAATATGTACAAATGTTACTTTGCTTTGGGAGGAATATTAAGTGCTAATCACATATAAAAATTATAAATAACTCCACTAAATTCTCTTTATGTCATTATTAAATTTTCTCTACGAATTCAATGAAAGATAAAAAACTCATGCCACTAAAATGAATTGGTGCAGCAGTTAGCATGTAATTCTATTTTTAGTTAACAGTGGGTAGAGAATGTTTAACATTAGTAAGATGAAAGAAAGTGAGGATTAATTGTAATTAGAATACATATTTTGTGATATGGTTTGATCAAATATATGTTAACTATTTTATTAAATAATGCACAGAAATTCTATAAGAAAGCATATGAAATGTTATCTCTAGATTTTATCTACTGCAAAACAGAAGGAAAAAAAGAGTGATTCTTGAAACTATTCCAGTGAAAACTGAACAGATTAGAATCAGTGAAGTTTTCTTTTAACTAATTATAACCTAGGATGAGAATAACTGAAAAAAATATATTGTTTACATTGGAATATGTGCAAAGAGCGACGGTCTAATGTTCAGTATTCCTTGCCAGTGTTCTTTTTGCTTTGCTATCAGAAGACTCTTCCAAGTAAGAATTAATTCTTTGACAATTACAAGACATGGAAGAGGTGCACTTAGCTGAAAACTGCAACTACTCTCACCACCAACACTCCAGATGTGTATGACTTTCGATGATTCTCACGAAGGTCTTAATCCCCCACTCATGAGTTCTCACTCTTACCAGAAATATACATGACAGTGAAATATAGTAAAACATTTTTTTAAAATCTTGATTAATTTTTAAAGAAAAAAACAGTACTTCAAAATTTCCATTTGTTTTATGCTATAGAGTTTTTACTCCCCAAAACAATGAACCACGTATTTTTAGGTACACATCCTTATGTAATTCTACATATAGTGGCCCGAATACAATAGTAAGGAAACATTTCTGATAGGATAATCTATCTTCACTCAGTCACTCCACACTTGCCTCCCTTAACAAACTGCCCAGTGATTCTCACAAGATTCTGCCTTAGCTTTCCACAGAAAAGTAATAAAAGTAGTCAAGAGGCAGACAGCTATAATTTTCTAGCTTTATTTAAGATTATATAGTGGTCGGATCAGCTTGTATTTGCTGATTTACCGTTCTTGATTTCATGTCTGACCTCTATACTATATTGTCTGACTCTTAAATAGCATTTTGAAAAAAAAAGTTTTTGTTACTATTAAACTAAATATCCTATCTTCAGGTTCATTTACCAAATAAGAGTAATTTCTGACTTTTCTAACCTTTTTCATTTAGCATATGCTCTCTAACAAGTGTGATATAGTAAATGGCCATATGAATTATAAAGAATGCAAGATAAAGCCAAGAGCTACACTGCATTGAATTCCTAATGCTTTACATATATTTTCCCCCAATATTACCCTCTACATTTGAAACTTTGGAATTTTCAGATATTCTTGAAATTATTTCCATATTTCTATTATATACCTAAAATTATTACTCTCTATAAATTAGAAATTTGACTATATATATTTTTTCTCTCAACTAAATCATGACACTAGTAGTAATCTTTTTCTGTTAAATGACTATTGATCTAAACTTTTCTTGTCTGTCCCTAAGTGATTTGTCTATAAGGCAGTCTTAGAATTTTTGTTTATGAGAAATTTAGCAAGATATTTTTAAAAGACAAAATCACGTTCATTAGATTTCCCATATAGAAATGTTTTCTTTCCTCTAGACTGTTCTAATAGTTTTATATCAAATAATTTCTGTTATTATTAATTCTACTAAGATAGGCACTTGACTTATTAGTGACTAGTGCATGTATGTTCAGAATCATTTATGAATTCTTATTACATAAAGCACCCACAGAGTCACTTTAATACACTTTGTGAAAATGGTAATTTATAATAATGACCCAGAATTAGTATTAGCATAATTTTATCCTTGATTGTTCATGAAATCCTCAGGCTCTTGCCATCTGATTTTAGTATCTATGCTAGTCAGAGAGTTCTAGAAAAAAAAATCTATCCTCTAGGAAAATTACAAGTATTTTATAGGATGGAAGCCTTATAGGAGATTATGACTTGACATGAATATGTACAGTGAATTCTCCATGAGGAAATTGATTTATTTTCTTCAATACTTAAAAAATATTTTAAAATAGTACATCAAAGACACTATTTACTTAGAAATATTTGATTAAAATATGATAATAAAAATAATATCCCAATTATTCTTTTTGGTTTCCCTAGGTTTAGATTTTCAAAAGAAGCAAGAGTAAGGATTTGTTACTTAAATTTCCTTTTGTCATAAAGACCAGAACATTACCTAAATTTAACTAAAGTTTCATTAGTCAAACTGATGTAATTATACATCATAGAATATAATAGACAGAAAATATAATAGCAGCCTGAAAGTGTATATCTTATCTTTGGGGGAAATATAATTTGAGAATAGTTCAGTTAAAGCTACTATTTTTATCTTCTAAGGATGTACAATGAGGTGGTGCCATAAGAAAATGAATTTCATGCTGTCATTCCGTTATTTCACTTCTGTTTTAGGATTAACCTGACACCATGTTAAACTTTACAGAGGACAGAGTTATCTTTAACTCCACCTCAATTATTATTTTCCTTTCACAAAAAATGCACTTTTAGGGAGTTTAAGCATTTGAAACAAAATAAGAGCAGAATAAAATCAGTTATATCATCATTATAAGGAGGAACAACATATTTGGACTCAGTGTGTATTCGTTTTATTCGTTTGATTTTGTTTTGCTTTGATAAACGTAAGCAGAAATGTTGCTTCAATTTGTAGTTGAATTTGGATCAATTTTGGAAAGAACTGTTAAGATACATAATTCATATTATAACTATTTGCAGGAAGCAGATGATCTTGTAATAGCAGAGACATATAGACACTGGAGTCAAAAGAGTTTACCATAATTATTTGGGATCCTAAGAGTTTACCATAATTATTTGGGAGCCTAAGAACAAAAGACATTTATTCTCAGTCACTGTAGGGCTTATATAGGGGTGCTCATGACTAAATGAGATTTTCATCCTGAAAAGATACTTGAGCTTTAGGGTGAAAAGTGGAGGAAGCAACTAAGATGTCTTTTAATAGGTAAATGAATAAACATATTTAGTGAATCCATATAATGGAACAGTATTCATTATAAAAAATGAGTTATCAAGGTATACAAAGATATATATAAATTTAAATGCATACTGATAAGTGAAAGAAGCTAAATTACTGTTGGAGTGGTAATTTACAGACAAGCAAGGGAAGAGGTAACATTACTCATGTGATAACGGATTAGAGTTGGAGACATCTGTTAAAACTCATGCTAAACTTAGTAAGTACAGATATGGTACATATAGAAATATTCTATAGATATGTGTATATACATGGATTAATATGTAGGCATATATTCCTTTGTTCTGTCCACTGACAGGGCCTGGAAGCAATGATAATCCAACCAGTAGAAAAAACATTCCTAGCACCCGGATTTTGATTTCTAATACCATTCTCCAATTAAAGGAATCAGGGTAACTTGGATAGATAGTTAGTTCTAGGACTGGAACAGGACATATACAAGAGCCTGGATCATCTTTTAAAGACAGAAACTGGGCTTTCCTGGTGGCGCAGTGGTTGAGAGTCTGCCTGCCGATGCAGGGGACACGGGTTCATGTCCCGGTCCGGGAGGATCCCACATGCCACGGAGCGGCTGGGCCCGTGAGCCACGGCCGCTGAGCCTGTGCGTCCAGAGCCTGTGCTCCGCAACGGGAGAGGCCACAGCAGTGAGAGGCCCGCGTACCGCAAAAAAAAAAAAAGACAGAAACTAAGGAAGTATTCAGACAAAATACAATACTGAGTTATGTCAAAAGGACATAACAGAAAGAACTCCAGTGGCCAAAGCTGGGCTATTAAAGCAACAAAATTAACAAGATAGTACTAGATTATAAGCCAAGGCATAAAATAAGTATCCAGTGGTCCATAATAATTCAAATAAACAATTTAATAAACAAATAAATGGAAACGGAGAGACAAATTTCCTGTGCAGAAGAACTGCAAGTAATTTATATAAATACTCTGGCCTCAACAATGGGGAGAATTACTCCCCACTCTTTGTGTGTGGGTTACATATAGTGACTTCCTTTCAATTAGTACAGTACGGAAATGGAGAAAAAAAGAAGAGGAGTTTTATAGTGGAGAAATCTGGCAAACAGTAACTCAGCCAGGTGATCAAGGCCAACATAAACATCGATAAGTTATGTTGACAGGATGTGCCCTTGATGTGATGTGATGAGAATAGCACTTGACTTCTGAGCTATTCTCCTCCTTCCCAAAACACAGACACACACACACACACACACACACACACACACACAGACACACACACACACACACACACACACACAGACACACACACAGACACACACACACACAGACACACACACAGACACACACAGACACACACACAGACATACACACACAGAGACACACACACACAGACACACACACACACAGACACACACACACAGACACACAGACACACACAGACACACACACATACACACACACAGACACACACACACACACACACACAATCCCTGTATAATCATAATTAAAACATCAGACAAATTGTGACTGAGGGATATTCTACAAAATACCTGACGAGTACTCCTCAAATCTGTCAAGGTCATTAAAAGCAAGGAAAATCTGAGCAACTATCACAGTCAAGAGGAGCCTAAGGAGACTAATTATAGTACAGTATCTTGAGAGAGAAAAAGGACATTTGGAAAAAAATAAGGAAATCTAAATATAGACTTTGGTTAATTATAATGTGTCAATACTGGTCCATTGACTGTGACAAATATAACGTAATGCTAACGTAATACTTTAATAATAGGGGAGGCTGAGTGTAGGGTAACTGGGAACTTGCTATTTTTAAGTTCTTTAAATATTTCAAGCATTTTTCTAAACTAAGGAGAATGCAGTGGATATAGAAAGAAGTATATGGATTTTGCACATAGGAAGTAAAGATCAGCAGGACTTGTTGGTATACACAATATGGATATTAGAGTAAATGTAACTTGTGTTTTCTACTTTGGGCCAAAAATATGAATTGAATTGTCTTACCAGATTTCTTGTGTGACTGGATTAGCTAAATAGAGATGTTAAATAGATAGTTTCTACAGGAGATATGAATTTGAAACTCCTATACACAAGTTATGTAGAGAGTTTAGGAATAAACCTTAGTAATGCTACAATTTAATGCCTGGATTGATCCTTCCAAGAAACCTGAGGAGGAGAGGTAAGAGTGGATAATGGAAAACCAGAATGTCTTGTTGTTCCAGAAGGAAAGATAAAAGAATGTTATAAAGGCGAGCTAGTTAATAGTAGCAACTTGTTATTAAGAATTCAAGTAAGTAAAAGACTGAAAAATATTGTTCATTGGATTAAGCTACAAGCTTCTTACGAGTCATTTTGGCTGAATGATGGTGGAATGGTGGGGATGTCAACCAGATAGGCTTATGGTGAGATTGGTTCACCTTAAACCTCACTTGAAGGTCCCAAATTCCCTTCATCTGTCATCTACACAGAAGCAACTGTACTGAAAAGAGAGCAATAAAACTTGAGTTGAGATATGATAGGATTAAAGGAAGAATTTACCTAAAGTTTACTGAAAACACTTTGTACAAAATTGTCTGAAGAGATAGTATAACTTCTGGGGTTACATTTACATCCATGGCCTCAATTATCTATATTTTAATGACTCAAGCTGGTAATTTTCATAGTCAATCTATTCTCTTAAGCTTTGAGTCACCTATATGTGTCCTACTGATATGTCTATAGTTGTTACTATTTAATTACTTGCTTATGATATGGAAAACACTGGGTTGACATCAAGCATAAATTATTTCCAAGTTTCCTGATACTCAGTAGTGATAGCTTTTCCATTTTACAAGTGAAATAAGTGAAGTGTGGAGACTAATTAATGTGCCTGAGATCTCAGAGTTAAATAAGAACCAGAAGTCATCTATGTCTACCTTCCAAGCCCTCATTATTTTGGTGGTGTCATACTACATCCTAAATAGAGGACATTGGATTATTATTCCCAAACTTTTAGTTCCTCCTCCATTCCATATTTCAGTTAAAAGATCTTCCCCAACCCAGTCATTTAAGCCTGAAAAATGGCCAAGATCATTCTCTCTTCTTTACTTTCACAACTGATTGCTGAAACAAAAAAAAGTCACCTATTCTATCAAATATCTGCCTGTTCTACATTCTCCCATCTACCCCATGCCACTGACAAATTTGAGGTTATAGTTTCTTTTTCCTGAATTATATCAATAACCTTCCTCTTGGTCTGTCTTTAATCTCTTGCACATACACAATGCAGTCTTCATAGAAATAAATAAAATCTCTGCATGTGGGTTCCCTGGTGTTTCTAAGTGAAATTTCTCCATGGTGCTCAAGAATAACTGAAATCTCATAGCCTGACACAGAAGCTTTCTATCACCTGGCCCCAGTGTAATTTGCCAGCATTATGTTTTACCATATATATCCAGGCACATTTTCTTTAGCCATGGGGAACTATTTTAAATCCCATGAACATGCTGTGTTCTCCCATATGTCTAGAACATTGCTAATTCTTTTGCCTTGGCCTGAAATACTTTTTTCCCACTTCCTATTTGTCTGCCTGCATAACTTTTATTTTTCTTTAAAAACACACAACTTAAGAATTATTTCTTTTTAGAATTTTTTTTTTCTCTGCCACTGCTATGTTGCATTGGCTGTGACAACTGCACAAACTGTCCTTGTGTTGATCACCTTGATATTGTTGAGAACTGCTGGTCAAGTTTTTTGGGTTTTTTTGTTTTTTTCAGAATATCCCTCACTTGGGGCTTGTCTGATGCTTTAATCATGATTGTATAGGGGTTGTCTTTTTATTTGGGATGGGGGGTAGGAATATCACAGAGGCAAAGTGCCATTCTCATCACATCATATCTAGGGTTACTTTCTCATTTCCTGCAGTGCATTAACAGCCTGCTTATATCATGAATTTAACTTTTTAATTAATATATTTTGTGCAATTTTTCCTCTTTTGATTGTGAATTCTGAAGACATGTTCTCTTGAACATAGTAGCTGCTCCATTAATGTTTGCTTTCCTTGAATGAAAATGATAGTGCAGATTTTAGAAAATGCCTCAGATATTATTAGAAGCTTGAAGTTAAATAATAAATAGATTTTTAAAAACAAATAATCACCAGTGAATATGTTTTCCATCAAAGTAGATATAACTTGAATCTGACGACACAAGACGAAGGAAACATTAAAGCAAGAATAATAATGGTTAAAAGTTCATCATCAGTAAGAAAATGGTGGGGACAACTCTATTGGCCATACCATCTAGTAGTGGCATATAAGAACTTGAAGAGTGTTATTGTTATAATAAATGTTGAGAGCATTATGATAATATAAGTTTCCTGGGTGACACTAAAACAAACCTTATATTTGTATATTAATGTGTGTTTCAAACTGATGACCTAACGATCATTTAGTTTTTAAAAAAAAGAGGTATGCTTATTCTAAAAATACTTCTGCTTGAGTCCAGCGTGAACTAATAATACAACTGAACTATTTTCTAGTTTAAAACCCATAATTAAATAGTGAAGGTGGGGAAAAAAGACAAGGGGATAGGAAACTAGAAATGACAAGCTAGCAATGAAAGCTATAAGATGACTAAAGTAGAAATAGAGAATAGAATCCACTTAAGAGAGAACTCAAAACTGTCAGTAAAATAAGAATTGCTAAAATAAACTACTTATTCAATATGGAAAGGAAGGCAAGAGTAAGTATCATGAAGTTGCTGAGCAAATTAATTTAATTTT
Organism: Lipotes vexillifer; assembly: GCF_000442215.2. Taxonomy (NCBI): domain Eukaryota; kingdom Metazoa; phylum Chordata; class Mammalia; order Artiodactyla; family Lipotidae; genus Lipotes; species Lipotes vexillifer. The sequence continues at coordinate 881,352 of NW_006782724.1, read as the reverse complement.
AATTTCAGGTTAGAAGGGTTTTCAGGACTTAACATACTACAAAGAAAGGCTCTAATGTTCTCATTGATTGGGAACCTACTGAATATCACAGATTAGCCCAGCCTACTTTCAACGTGCTCAGAACACTCACATTAGCCTACAGCTGAACAAAATCAACTGACACAAAACTTATTTTACAATAAAGTGTTGAATATCTCATGTAATTTATTGAGTACTGTACTGAAAGTGAAAAACAGAATAGTTGTCTGTGTACAGAATGGCTGTAACCATATGGGTTGTTTACCCTTGTGATCTCGTGGCTGAATGGGAGCTGTAGCCGCCGCCCAGCCCAGCATTATCAGGGAGTATCTTACCACATATTGCTAGCCTGGGAAGAGATCAAAATTCAAAATTCAAAACGGTTTCTACTGAATGGTATTGCTTTTGTACCATTGTAAAAATCATGAGCCAAACTATCATAAATTGGGGACTCTCTCTAATTGCACTCTAATAAAATAATTTCTTATCTGTATCAATGGCTGCCTCCTTAATTGAAGATGTGAAAGCCTTGTCATACTAAAGGTTACAGGAGAGCAGTGAGGAGATTTGTCTCTGGTTACTGTAAAAAGAGAAAAAGCTTCTAAACCCTATCAAAAGTTAGCTACAATTGTAGACATTAGATAACTGTCACAGTCTTGTTTTGGCAGAGGGAAAAACATAATCAGACTAGTAAATAAACTTTTGTCCTCATCCTCTGAGTGCCTGTCATCTAGCAGTGGTTTGAAGGTCCAGTGCTTTCCTTAAGTATGTGTTTATTCCTTGTTATTTGCATCATTCTTCCATCTCTGTAATGCTTTCCTTCCTCTTAACTTCTCTTTTGTCCTTAATCTTAACAGGTGACAAGGTTATTCGGTGGCAAGTACCCCAAAATATCAAACATTGTCCTAAGATATTTGTTCTGGGATAAACTTTATAAACTTAAAAATATTTGCTAATTCAGGAAATAGACACACATACACACAAACACCCATACACACAGCAGCAGCATTTTGAGCTACAATTCTGATGACAGGACAATCAATTGCTTTCATGACACTACAATATAAATCAAAATATGTCTTGAAGAAATTTTAAACAGAATAATCTTGCAAAAGTAAAATTCTAAAATATTGTCATCTGTGCAACAAAAATTTCATACAAGTAGATATCGAATTTAAAATTTCTTTATATTCCTTGGTGTTATCTGCTAATTTCCTTCTTACATGAGGTATTTAGTGTAGCATATTTGTTAAATGATGGGCTAGACAAGTGTCCTATGATAGGAATGCATTACTTTTTGATGTTTTATCATCAATTATTATTTAATTTTACTGAAAAAACTTAGTGGTAAAGAAAACCTTTACTTAACTGTAAAGCAACCTTTATTTAAGTTTAAACTGACGTTTCCTATCAGTGATCTTTCCTATCGGATGAATTAATAATAATACTATTGATCAAAGGAGTAATAAAGAAATTTAATATATGGAAATGTCTGCATTAATTTATTGTACAGAAAACAAAACAAAAAAATCTTTTGAGAATAAACAAGTCTCTTCATATAGATTCACAAAAAAGAACTATAGGTATATTATCCATGTAAAAATAAGCTATTTATTGAACACTGAAATAAAGGTAGTGAGAGAGCTTAGGGAATGTGTGTGAAGAATAAAAAGGCAGATGGTTTCTTAAAGGACAGGATTGAAACAGTAATAATGCATGTTTTGATGATTTATTATTATATATATACTATATGTTTTAAATATATATTCACATATACAGAGGTTTTAAATATTATATATATATATTCATATCTATCTACCTCTATCTATCTATATACAAATGTAATATAAATAAGTAAATCCCAGGTAGTGTGGATACTGATGGCCAGTGGAACGTAGTGTTACAGTAGAATCACCTGGAGTGCTTTGAATAAATACTGATTCCTGGAATCCACTCTTAGATAATCTGATTCAGTTGTTATGGGTAGACTTCATATACCAATTTACTATAAAAGTTCCATTTGCTAATTTTAATGTGAAGTTGTTTTGAGAAATAGGGTTCTTGAATAGTTTGGAATAATCAGTCACAAATATGTGTGAGTGTGTGAATGCATGTGTGTGTTTGTGTATGTGTGTATTTGTTAATTTGCAGATGCTTTTTCGCTTTTTGGTTTGGGCTGGTGAGCTATTTGAATAAATCCCAATGGTGACAGCTGTCCAGCAATTAGGAATCTCCATCTTATAAAAAAATCTTACTAGAAAATAATCTTGTTTTTTGCCTCCTTATAATCAGCTGTTAAAATTTCCATAATTAATTCCATGTTATGTAGTTTTTAAATTGGCAAGAACTGCAATTTAAAAGGAACTGCAAGAGATAAGGCAAACCATGCTGGAAAGCAGATTTTTTTTCCCCAGAAAACCAGATTTCAATTAAATAAATACAGGCTGCTTCCACTACTCAGTAAATTGTCTTTAATATAAGTTCTGTTTCTTGGACCAGTGCTGAGATCAGAATATATACAAGATATACTTTACTCTGTAGTATTTGTCTGAATAAATGTATACACTCTTTGCTTTTTGGAATGCATAAATTGAGAAAAATTCAAAAATGAATGTATTTTCTCCAAACTAGAATACATATATCTTCTTGTATCTTTTGCTTATAAAATGTTTTGCTGTTCAAACTTCTCAAGATCTGTGGAATGTATTTAAACATAAGAAACAAATGTTTAATGATAATAATGCTTATAAGTAAAATTTATCCAAATTAATCACCAATAACCAATAACAAGGAGATTTACTGAATATTGATTTGCATAAAAACCTTTATATGAAATGAAAGGAATGGGTATCTGAACACTAATGTATGTTTTTTTTCTTACTATATGCTCTGTAGTTATTTTATTTTGACTACCACTCAGGGATTGATGATTCTTCACCACAGCTCTCAGGAAGGGTGGCTTAGTGAACAGTGAAGAATCTATAAAAGACAATAGACTGAGCCTTATCTTCAAACATGGGAGTGGGCAAGTGCCTGATAACATAAGGATTGCACCCTAAAGAAACAGAGTGCTTTGATAATATTCATATATTAGGCAATTGCCACAATCACAGTAAAGTTTAATATCTAATTCACTTAAAATACCATGTCAATAAGACATTTCCAGATGCCAGCACCTACAGATCAAACAAATAATTATTCTACTTCTTTATTTTCTACATAGATAAACATTACACGATATTTGGATTTTACCAAACTGATTTTAGCCTTATGCCTGTAGTTCAATTCCTTTTTCATATATCTAAACATAACTGGATGCCTCATATTTATGATAAGAGGGCCAGATGGCTTTTCCCACAACCAGGTATATAGCTTCAAAGAGAGAAGCATTCTGTACCTCTTTATAAGTGCTCTGTGGACAATGTGATTGGCAGTGATGATGTCAATCATAATTCCATGACCTAATTTAAGCAACATTAAACATCACCCTGGTATAATTTCTTATAAAATCTTTGCAAGGATTCCATATTTCATGTATTGAATTAAAGGCTTGTTTTTGATAAACATACACACAAATTTCTGAAGGACTTACTTAAAAACAGTAGCTACTACTTAATAATAGTATTAAAACAGTAGCTACTACTTAATAATAGTATTTAACAATTATAATTTATTACTTTTGTTTTTTCCCAAGAGTAAAGAAAAATTCATTGCTAAACTGCTTAAGCTTTAAAATGACTAATGTTATCCTGCAACAATTATTAAAATAAATAGATAAAAACTTTAAAATGAAAAATAACTAACAATAATCTTCCTAAACACAAAACCAAGCAAACAAAAAAGGCCTTAATCCACAAAAAGAGCTGCAAAAAACCATAACTTGCCTGAAAGCAGTGACGCTCAGATTTTCACCAGATGTGCTGGGTGATACAGACAGGTCTAGGTATACATAGGATTGTGTGCAATTCTATGAACTCCTGCTTTAATATCATCTATTTCTTATCCATTCAAGGGATAGATCCAAATGTGCATGACCGTGAAATAGAGTCCACTATATTTTTTAAAAGTATGTCAGGCACACATTTAGGTTTAAAATTGGTAACTAGTTACTTGCGAACGGCACAACGCTAAATTTAGTACACCACATACCACGAAACTGAGACAAAGCCTCACTCTCAGAGATATTATGAGGTATTCTGTTCTCATCTTCCCTCCCCATGTCATGCTTGGAAGTAAACCCTGGGAGCTGGGAGATGTTCTAAGACCTAGAATGATCTCACTGAGAGAAAGACCCAAAAGAGTCATCACTAGCAGCAGTTAACATCTAAAACCAGGAGCTGCTGCCAACGACTGTAGGTTTTGTAAGGATTGCCTTGCCAAGGGGGACTTTTGAAGATACTGCTAGGAGTTGTTCATAAATTTTATATGCACCTCTACAACGGGGCTGACACCAGAATTTCGCCATTGGGAAGAATAGAAAGAGTAGGCATGGAAAGAGAATTTCAGTCTATGTATCGGTTCTGATCCATTAATAGTATTCCCAGAAATGCTACGTTGAAATTTTATACAGGCTTACTGTGAAATAAGTACACACACCTGGGTCGGAGGAAGATATGAAATGTTTGCTAAACCTGGACAAGTCTTATTTTATAGCTAAACATAATTAGTAGGATAACTTTAAATATTTGAGTTCCAAAAAGAAAGAAATTGGTGATTGGCTATATTTTAATGAGTGAGTTATATATATATAT
>NW_006782724.1:864471-876517 GCF_000442215.2 Lipotes vexillifer | reverse complement strand
GCCTAGCCGCTCCGCGGCATGTGGGATCTTCCCGGACCAGGGCACGAACCCGTGTCCCCTGCATCGGCAGGCGGAGTCTCAACCACTGCGCCACCAGGGAAGCCCTATATTTTATATTTTTGATGAGTGAGTTTCTGCTGGAAATTCAGTGAACCCCAAAACACAGTTACACAGACTACAAAGACCCTGAACATGTCATTTATACTCTCTGTGCCTTAATGTCCTCATCTATAAGATGAGACTTCAAATCTATTTTACAGAGCTGCTGTTAGTAGTAAATGAGCGACATAGTGGAAAAATCACTGAACTGAGAATCAGAAAATTTTGTGTTAGTTCTTGTTCTGCAACCAAGTAGCTGAATTGTTTAGACAATGCATTTGATATATCTGGCTTAGATCAATATCATCCTCCTCCTCTTCATCATCAGCAAGGACTTTTCGAGCACTTATTATTTGCCAGACACAGTTTAAAACACTTTAAATGCATTAACTTATTTCATCTCCATAGCAGACCTATAAGGTATATAAATACAAAATGAAGTATTTTCAAAGTATAAATATTTATAGTTCTTTGATCCTGACTTGATTATATCCAAATGGAACAAGCATTCCCTCACAGAAACAAATCAAACAATGAAGTTAAAATACAGAAAGAGAAAAGCTAGATAATAATTATGTGCTACCAAAATAATCATTCAAATAACTATAAAGTCATTTGGAACTTGTCATTTCTTAGTAAACATCAATGTCTATTTTGTTAATTTGTTGTCTACAATATATGTCCATTGTTATAAACTTATCTTAATATGTTTTATATAGAAACAATATTGAATCTCTATTATACTTTCAGATTTGCTTCTTATTATCACTTTTAAATTTCCAATATGTTATTTTGCATAGAATTGGTAGGATGCTAGACACTGTTGAGATAAACAGAGGATTATACATATGAGTTTACAAAAATTAAATAGGGTGTCAGATGTTAGAAAAGGACATGTAAGTTTTAAGAAAGAAAAACAAACTCATTGGTGTCTAGTTAACCATTCTCAAAATCTGACAAGAAAACAGCTCCATTACATTGTGCATTAGAAACACCAAACAGACAGACAAAACATATCCTAAAGGTAGATTTCTAATGATCAATAAATTAGAGTTAGATAATTAACTCCTCTTTTTTCTAAAGGATTCTTTCAAGGTGACTGTTCTAAATTTTCACCGTTTCTGAAATGAAATGTTCTTTGGTATATTTATCTGTTTATACACAATGTATTGGCTATTTATGATAGGGTTGAAAATGATCACAATGTTAAATTAATGTAAGTTTTAGGTACATTTGAAAAAATTAGAAGCAGAAAAACTTAAATGAAACAATATTTACATATTTAAAATATAAGTAATATAATGATTAATTAAAATAGAAAAGATTAGAGACAGTTGGTTGAATCAACTCTTCGGCACATTTTATTGCTTAGAGAAAAAAAAGAAAGCAATTTGACCTGAAGCTAGTGTGAAAGGAAAGAAAAAGGAATGAGAGTCTGTTTTATTCTCACAATTCAGTTAACACCACATACTTAGTTAGTTCCCTCTAGTCCTGAGGCTGAAGGACTGTGCTCTACACTCTTGGAAACCTGCCTTGACAGATGGTCTTAGTAATTACTACAGTCATGACACCCCAACTTATACCTCTCACTTCAAAGTCACTTTTGTTTATTAAAGCTATACCAGAAAGAGGGGCATTGGAACAACTCCTTCAAAGACAATATTTTTTCCCCACAAAACATATGCAAAAATTAAACACTTAGGAAAATCATGAAGTTATTATTGATGCACTACATAAATATCTTGAAAACTCTGGGAAATACAAAACAAGTTATTTAAGATAACAAAAAATTTATGCTTCAGCATAAAACAAGTGTGTATATAAAATCCCTCACCGTCCCAAAGAGAACTATTAAAATAATAATTTAGCCAATAATTAAAGAAACCTAATCAATGAAAAATCTTTTTGTATATTGAATATAGCAATTGAGATACAAATACATGCTTAAAATCACACATACACATGCATGTTCATATACGTATATATGCATATGTGGAAATCTTGCTTAATCTGTCAAATTCATGAAATAATTTAATTTGCACTTTGGTCTTCATCATCAGAGTTGTGTTTTGACTCTAACCCAGTTTCATGTTAGTCATCTTTACTTCCATCTAAAGTCTTTGAGCTTTTGTATTTTTAGACTCCATATATGATGCCATCATTGAAAATTTAATTCAGAACTACTATTAATCATATTTAGCATTTTTTGTGTTGCAAAATATATACTTTGATGTAGCATAATCTTGCTTTTTCTATTATTTTTTAATTTGCTAGGAATAACAAATTCAAATTTTGTAGAATAGTTGTAAAGAGAAAAATTTAACAGAAGGCAGTAAAATAATTTGTATCTGCATTCCTCACGGGAACATTAGACTCCACTGTTGCTCCATACAACATTGCTTAGCATAGCAAAAATATGAAACACTTTAACGATCAATGATGTGGTGATAGGTACAGTTAATTATGGCACATCTACTAAAGAGAATAATAGATACTTTGCTGTCATTTGAAATACAGTGTAGAGATATGTTTATAAACATGATATTTTAGAATTATATTTCCATATAGATATACTCACAGTATATAACATAAAATAACAGGATTTAAAATACATTTTGCAATTTTAAATATATATATTTATTTAACTATATAATACATACTATACACACATTTGAATAATGGACACATTAAACAATGTCACATGTTAAAAAAACTCTCAGTCTATGAATCAGTATGTCAAAAATTGGTAGTAGCCAGGTTATAGCATTACCAATGGTTTGTATTAACTATTTTTTGCTCAGTTCTAATTATAGAATGTTAAAATAATAAAAACAAATACTCATGTTAATTTTTCCAAAAGAAAAAAAGTCAATGTAACTGACTGATATCTGTGAAATATAAACATATAAATAAGTAGTCAATTCAAAAGTAAAGCAGCATTTGGTGGTATTTCAAAGTGTGTCCATTGATTCCCAATGTCTCTATACCTACTATTTTAATTCTTTGATTACAGTTTCTTCCTTAATGTAGTGACTATTAGTTTTGGCAGTCTGATAATTCTCAACCCTTTGGTTTCATCTCCCCTGAAAACTTCCATTACACTAGATCCTAAATCCTCAGTAGCTGGTAGAAAAAGAGAAGGAGTTAGTGGGAGGAGTTTTTAGAAATCATATAAAATATATTTTAATATAACTCAATTTGTCATCACCACTGTCAATTCCTAATCTTCAGAAATTTGGAAAATTTTGGGGTTTTCATTGAAAACCCAAAAACTAAAGATTTTTAAAGCTTCATTGTGTCTAAGAATCATGTGGGCTGCCTGTTAAAAATAAAAATAAAGCGTCTCTACTCTGGAAGTTCTGTTTATGTAGATCTGGGCTCAGCTCTAAGGACCTGAATTTTTAACAATGAAAGGATTTTCATGTGAGTTATTGGCTGACCACATTAAAGATATTGTATCACCATTATTTTATAAATAAGAGGCAGATTAAAGAACGGTTGTAGAAGTGAACTTCTCTAAAATGCATGGTTAGAAATATGCTTTCATTCTCCTGTGTGCCCGATTTTATAAAATACTTCTGATACTTACTAGTATTTTAAATGATTTGAAAAAAAAACTAACAAGCATCTGAAATGGGGAAGTGGTATTTTTTTCAACACTTCTGTGGAGTAAATTAGTTTTGATCATATTCCCAACTTGTTTGCCATGATTGATACTCATGTGGTCATTTTTTTCTTTTAAAATCATCTATTTATAAACAGCTGTTTTTAAGTTTGAAAATGCCAAGAGGCACACTAGTTTTACGCCAGGAAGATCGCAGAACAAAAACATGGAAACCTAATAATTTTCCTACAGCCTTGATTGCAAAAGCAAGTTTAGCAAGACCGTTCTTTACTGCCGTTTAAATATGGGTACTTTAGCCTCAAAAAAAAAAGTTATAATGTTGGCAATGAGCATAGCAATTACTCAGAGGAGTTGGGGGGTGTGGAGACAACAGTGGTTTGCCACAAAACTATTTCAAAACTTTAAGGGAAAAAAAGCCCTTCAATTAAAGAGTACTCTTTTAAAGAAAGGTGTATTTACTTAGATTTTTAAAAATCATAACCTTTGAAAAATGATTTGCTACTGAATGTCTTAGCGCAGGTGTTCAGGTGTTCTGTATAAACGATTTGTCAAGAGTAATTGATGGGTTATGTTACCTTAAAAATAGGTAGTTATTTCATTGGTGAATAGAAGAGGAGGTGTATGGGGGAAGTTTTATATTCTTCTCAGTGCATCAGGTTTTCATAAAAAGTCATCCATAGATTACATAATTTCCCTATATATTCATAACTAATTTAAATTAAAATAGGTGACATTATTTGATTTTGCAGTTCCTTTATGGGAAAGTTTTCTTAGATTTTAAGGATATAAGGAAGCCTTTAAAATAAATCCAAAACTGATATAAAGTAAATGAGGGGTTTTTCATAGTGACTGCAATTTTCCTGAGTGCCCTCCATTCTATAAATCTCATTTGCCTTCAGGGAAAATATCTAAAATAAAAGTGTCTTTGTGTTATCATACTGGTTTGATCAAACTGCATTCTTGTGTACTGAGTCTGTAATTCATAAGCATCTTATCATTTGCCATGTACGGAACTTATGAACTTTCCTTATACCATTTAGATTCAGAAGACATCTAAGTCCTGTGATATCTTTTTTATTTCTAATGGCACTTCCCTACCTGAGCATACAATGGAAATGTGATATAATATAGCAAGGTATTTGCTAGAGGGGAGCAAACTGAACTCCTTATTTTATACTTCATATATGCCCAGAATCAACTCATGTCCAAACCTGTACTCTGAGTTCATATCAATTTTTTATACAATAAGGTGAATTACTGTTACCTTAGTTCTATGTGAAAAATAAAGGGCATGGGCTCAACATGCAATAGGACTCTAGATTAACGAATATTGTACCACCATTTTATTTAGGAAAAATATTGTAAGGAGTTCATTTTCAGTATTCTTTAGAACAAATTCCAAACTACTTTTCTGTATTCAGACAAGTAGTTTGGAATTTAATATTTTGGAATTTAATATTATTTGTATTCTGCTTTCTTCAAATACTGAAATCAGCTACTAAATTATATCATCGGTGACTTGAAAGATTAACCCAGTTACAATAACTTAAATCAAAAACTGTGTCCAAATCTTTTCTATAACCAGTAATATTCATGAAATCCCAGTCTTACAGATTCTAGTAATATTAACTCTTCAATTATCTGAACAATGAGAATTAAATCTCTTCATTTATAAATTTACTCAACAGAAATGATTTCTCTCTTTCTATTTCTCTCCTCTCTCTTCCCACTGTCTCTCTTTTTCTTTCAACCTGGGACCTTTCATTCAAATGTAAGGTTTATTTAAAACAGTATGTGAAAAATATAAAAATGGAACTAAGCTGGTTGAAACAGACTTAGATGCCCAATCCCTTTCTTCTCCCTTTTCTCAACACCTCCCAGGTCACAGAGGAAGGTCTCTTGTGCATAATTCAAATTCCCTGATCTAAGACTTATGAAAAAAAAATTAATGAGGAAAAGAAAAGAGATAACACACTGGTTTCGCATTTTATTTTCCTTTCAGAAATCTGAAGCCAGAACTGACTTGGAATTACCATAATTTTAAAACATCTTTCAAAATATTACACATGTTAAATGTACAGAGTTTGAAAAAATGATTAAAAACAAAAATAAATTAATTAAGCTTACTACATAAGTAATCAATAAGGGAATTTTTCTATAATGTTAAAAAAATACATAGATGATAACATTCAGTGCTACTTTTCTTACCCAAAAGGGGGTGCTATTTGACTATGTGGAATAGGTCTTCATCATCATCATACACATGTATGCACACAAGAAAATATAGGTAGTAAACTCCTTGACATTGGTCTTGGCAGTAAAATTTTGGATATGACTCCAAAAGCAAAGGGAACAAAGCAAAAATAAACAAGTGGGACTAAATCAAACTAAAAAGCATCTGCACAGCAAAGGAAACTATCAACAAAACTAAAAGGCAATGTACTTAATGGGAGAAAATATTTGCAAATCATATATTCAATAAGAGGGTTAATATCTAAAATATATAAAGAACTCATAAAACTCAATAACAAAATAACAATTAGATGAAAAAATCGGCAGAGGATCTGAATAAACATTTTTTTTCTGAAGAAGACATATAGTTGGCCAACAGGCACATGAAAAGATGTTCAACATCATTAATCATCAGGAAAATGCAAATCAAAACCACAATGAGATATTATCTCACTCCTGTTAGAATGGTAATCATCAAAAAAACAACAAAAAATAAGTGTGGGCAAGGATGTGGAGAAAAGGGAATCCTTTTGATCACTGTTGGTGGGAATGTAAATTGGTATTGCCATTATGGAAAACAGTATGAAGGTTCCTCAAAAAATTAAAAAAATAGAACTACCTACCATACTATCCAGGAATTCCACCTCTGGGTAAAGAAAATAAAACACTAATTCAAAGTCATGTAAACATCCAATGTTCATTGTAGCATTATTTACAATAGCCAAGGTATGGAAACAACCTAAGCGTCCACTGATGGATGAATGGATAAAGAAGATATAATATATAGAAATCACACACACCTATATATGTAGACACACACACACATATATATACATATAAATATATGAACATTACTCAGCCATAACAAAGAATGAAATCTTGCCATTTGTAACTATGTGGATGAACCTTCAGGATATTATGCTAAGTGAGATAAGTCAGACAGAGGAAGTCAAATATCACATGGTTTCACTTATATGTGGAATCTAAAAAACATTAAAAACAAACAAAATAAAACAAAACGAAACTCAGATACAGAGAATAGACTGGTGTTACCAGATGGGAGGGGTGTTGGGGGGTCAGGAAATGGGTGAAGATGGTTAAGAGATACATACTTCCAGTTATAAAATAAATGTCATGAGAAAAAATCTGTCAACCTGCGCAGTCTCAGCAGCCATGGCTCACGGGCCCAGCCGCTCTGCGGCATGTGGGATCTTCCTGGACCGGGGCATGAACCCGTGTCCCCTGCATCAGCAGGCGGACTCTCAACCACTGCGCCACCAGGGAAGCCCTGTTGCTTCTTTTATAAGGACATGAGGCAGTCTTTATAGTTAAATCCCTAGAGATTAAATACTGAATGGAAGCACATGTTTATTTTACATTTAAATAACTGATGACCAATTGAACTCTGATATTTTGTATCAAATTATTTTGGTATGACAAGCCTATAGAAGATACTGTACATAAGTTCCTCAATGTTCTATTAAGTTATTGACCATGAGATATGTATTTTGTTGATATTAATCTGGCTATGATGCAAATGTTTTATCCCATTCTATCTTTTATCTTTTTACTCTGTGTGGTATATTTTATCATAAATGCAATTTCAAAAATAATATGCTTAAATTTATTAATGTTTTAGTTTTTGCTTTTGTACATTATTTCATATTTTCAAAAGATCTTTACTTTCTAAATGGCATGAGTATATTATTCTATCTCCAATTTTTCAATTTATAGTAGTCCTATATTTTTCTGATACTTTGTAATTTGGCTTTTATATAGTTATTTACTTGAAATATTTGGATTTTAATTTTTGTAATGATCTGAATGGGAAATTAAATTATCTTCACTTTTTCCAATGATATTTCCAATGTTCCTATCATATTAAAAGTTTCTTCATTTTCTCACAGAATTAAAATACCACCTTTGTCAGATACTATAACAAAACACAGATTTGGTACTGATCTTGTAGCCTCAATTTTTATCAATTTGTTTCTTGATTATACCATACTTTAATAATATATTTTACTATCTAATAAAGAAGGTTATCTTGTTTTAAAAACTTCTAATGGCAGGTATATACCCAAAATAATTTAAAACAGGTTCAAACAAATACATCAACATTCATGTTCATATTTACAATAGCCAAAAACTGGAAACAACTCAAATGCCCAAAAATACACAGATAAACAAATTGTGATGTATATATACATACTATTCACCATAAAAGAAATGAAGCAATAATATGGGTGAACCTCGAAAACATTATGCTAGGTGAAAGAAATGAGACACTAAAGTTCATATATGGTATAATTCCATTTATATGAAATATTCATAGTAATATAGTAAATTCATAGAGACAGAAAGCAGATTGGTGGTTGACGGGTTGGGGTGGGAGGAATGGGAAGGAACTGTTTGGTGGGTATGGGGGTTTATTTTGGAGTGAAGAAAATTTTTTGGAACTAGATAGAGGTAGTAGTTGCACACATTGTAAATATAGTAAATGCTGCTGAATTGTTCACTTTAAATGTTTAATTTCATCTTGTGTGAATTTCACCTAAAAACCCTTTTAATGCCATAATGTGTATATAATGTTTTCCAGATTTATTTTGCATTTTCCTTGTTGATGTGCATTCAAATTCTACATGATCATATTATATTTGGATAATGATAGCTTTATTTCTAATTATTATTTTTATCTTTTTTTGTCATATTATGTTGGTAAAAACTTCTAATCAATGTTGGCAAAAGTAGTGATACTGGGAAGTCCCTACCTCTTTCCTGATTTTAAAGGGAAAAAATGTTGCACATTTTGTATCTGTATTAGTGACTCAGGAGAAAAACAAGTATTACTTTAGGTACCTGCAGTTTAAATGGAGGGACATTGGTAAGAGGGTTTAAGAACAGGAAGAGCCAAAGTAAAATATATGATGTTGTTCAAATGTCTGAAATGGCCTGAGCTTGTGAGGAACAGAAGAAGAAAGTTATGTTACATAAAGTTGAATAAATACACTAATGACTGAGTCTGCTGCAGTTTATGCTTTTAGAACTGCCACTTCACATCTGAGTAGAAATCCAAGAGGCAGTATTTATAGTATATAAGACTGTCCATTATATATCCAGTACTGTCCAATACAGTCATATTATACTGTCCTTAAAAGTAGAGAGGTGAGGGTATAAGGGGAAATATGTATTAAGAGCCAATAGGCGAATCAACAGCAAACTCCACATCTTTGGATACTAAGCAATTTTTTTTTTTTTTTTTTTTTTGCGGTACGCAGGCCTCTCACTGTTGTGGCCTCTCCCGTTGCGAAGCACAGGCTCCGGACCCGCAGGCTCAGCAGCCATGACTCACAGGCTCAGCCGCTTTGCGGCATGTGGGATCTCCCCAGACCGGGGCACGAACCCGTGTCCCCTGCATCGGCAGGCGGACTCTCAACCACTGCGCCACCAGGGAAGCCCACTAAGCAATCTTATTCATGCTACTACCCATATTTAAACTTCCATAAAGTAACAGCAGTGATAATTTGGCTTTGTCCAGCATGATGCAACTATTTCTCATGCAAATGAAGGTGCACTAACACTTCTGCACAAAGAGGATAATTACAGGTGCGACAGTCACTAAACGCATTTCTGGGTGATGTTAATTCCTCTCTTATTCAGACACCTGAATATTCTGTGACCTAAAAATACATTGTACAATTAATCATGACCAACACTCCTTATATAAAGTAGTAGGAAAAATGGTAAGCAGAAAAATTATTAATGTCTACAAACAAATACCAAAAAGCAAGGAAGCCAAAGTCCATAACTGCCAAGGTCTTCAATTTGGTAATTAGAAGCGAGTGAACAGTTGATATTTACAAATTACACATCTAATGTTCTTCTCATGTGCCCTTTGCCCTCAGACAGTATCTAAAACTCATCATAGTTCTTGAGCTGGTGAAGTGACCCAAACCTCCAAAATGAAGGATCTTAATCTTTTGTGGTCTTGATTTTATTAGGTTGATGCCATCTTACATTTACTTGCTACACAACATGAAAGTAATAAGAGAATCTCCAGATAATTTTTAAGTTCAAGGCGTAGGCCTCTCTATCTCCACTGGACAAAGCCAATCCTATTTCCCCACAGTTTTAGGATTGAGCTCCTCAGCCATTACACTGAACCTTTTCTGTGCATACTGATTCAGTCTTATATGGAGCTCAATATAACCATTAGGCCATTTTAACTTCCATCCCAAGGGAACTATTGCTGTGCCCCTGGAAGAAGCATTGGGATATAAGACCTTTGAATCACCAGAGACCACAGTTGACATATCACACACCGAATATTTTGTGAGTGGCTTATCAGGTGTAAGTGAAACCAAGCAAGACCCTGCTGGGCCCTCCTGGGCACAAAAGCCTTTCTGTGTCTCCCGTTTCTTGTTTGAAGGAAAAAGGCTTTTGGCCTCCTAGACCTTCCCTGGGTTCCAAAGGGCAAATTCAAACAGTTACTAATTAGGAGAGTGAGGGAACCCAGAAATAAATAACAGTGCAGCGATGGGTCCTGGTCCTGCCTGGTTCCTCTTCAGAGGGATGTGCATAACAATCTGATACACATCTTTAAGTTCTTCTGCAGGAACTAAGGTCCCCACCCAGATGGAGGATGGTAACTTCAGGCTGAGCACAAGCATGTGGACCCCAGACTGGTTGAAACCAGAAGGGTGATGACTGAGATTCCTGGAACCCCACCCTGTTACCTTACCACCAACCAATCAGAGGAAAGTTTACATATGCTGCAGCCTAACCCCCTAAATTTTGTCTATAGAAACTTCTTCCCTGAAATCCATGGGGGAGTTCGGGTCTTTTGAGCACGAGCCACCTGTTATCCCTGCATGGCCTTTGCAATAAACCTTTCTCTGCTCCAAACTCCAATGCTTCAGTTCTTTTGGCCTGTGTGTTGGGCACATGAATTTGGGTTCCACAACATAAGAAGTAAGACAGGTAGCTAGGACATGCTGGGGAAACAATGGAGCCCCAACTGTCAATGTTTTCAAACAATATATACTTTTTTTCTCCTATTTAAAATTGCATAATTTCATTAATTATTTCATAATTTCATTAAGGAGTGGCTTAGGGCTCTGTTCCATGCTGATCTCATTCTGGGATTCAGATTGGCAGGGTATTCACCCTATTATATTAACATATGTAGTGACAGAGGGGACAAAAATAAAGCTATGTTAAATGGCAGTCTGATTCTTAAAGAAGTGACATGTAACAGCTCACACTTCATTGATCAAAGCAATTCATATGGCAGCACATAAATTCTAAGGGGTCAGGGAAGTGTAATCATGCCAGATAAATAAAAAAATGAACTGGAAATATGTGGTGCACACAACTGGGTACTACCTACTACCACCTTCTGCCTTCCTAGTAAACAAATGTTTGGTCGATTTTCTCTTTCACTGTAAAATACACTTGCCGTTTCTGCAATTCATTGTATCAAGCTCAAAATCTAGCATTTCAGGGCAGTTTGGAGTAGTCTTTCTATCACAAGCTGATGCAGAGAAGAAATCTGTCTGCACCAGATTTCTACTAGGTTGCCTTTTGGATTCAGAAAACGAATAAGAATACAAGCTACTTTCCACACACTTCCTTCATGGAGAAGCAGGATGTATACACTCCTGCAATAACCTCTGTAGGAGGGCCTACTTTTTCCATGTTTTCCTGTGATTTCGTTTGGTGCTGAGCCAATGTCTCATTCTGCTACATGCTTGGAGAGATTTATTAGCTAATAGTTCATGTTAAGTTTCAAACATTGTTTCTTCTATTCCAAGTTGATAGACTTTTTGGCACTAGATGCTCAAAAATTTAACGGCCTCATATATTTTATCGTAGTCAGTTCCATGTACCAATGATCATGTCTAAGTTGTTCTTAATAAACTTTTTAGCCTGCCTGCCCCGCCGCTTCTTTCCTTCCTTCCTTCCTCCCTCCCTCCCTCTCTCTCTCTCTCTTTCTTTCTTTCATTTTTTTTTTTTTCTTTTTCTCTCTCTCTTGACTTAATTGAATATACATTTGTCTTCTCAGGCTTTGGTGGGAGAACTACATCTTTC
>NW_006782724.1:859979-864461 GCF_000442215.2 Lipotes vexillifer | reverse complement strand
CTTTCCCTAATCTTTTTGTCCAATTTAGTGGATTTAATTAGTGGTATGCCCTTAAATAGCCCTTTAATCTAGAACACATTAATACATACAGAAATTTTAACAGTGAGAGTGTCAGATACTCTTTACTGAATCCTTTAACTTCAATTTGCATTTTTTTTGTTGTTGTTCAAGACCTTCTTAAATTTATCTTTTAGCAGCTGGGTTTCTTCTAGAAATCTAAGTTCCTGGATTCTGAATTTTACTCCATTTTATTCCTGTACGTATACTATCCCTTTTCTGAGGCAATCTCTTTCTTGAACTACCTTGTCCAGTTTAGCCAAGAGCAACCAACACACAGTACAAACACTCCGTTTTATGGCCTCTAGACTTAGAATATAAGTGCACACAATTCAATTCCAAAATCACCACAGGGAATATTTCCCAAATGATTCACTGCTGCATTAAAAGGGACACCATCCTTCCAGGCACTAACTCTCTGCTTAATAACCAAGCACTACAGTATTGGCTACTATTTAATGCACATATATATTTAATATATAATAAATAAATAATATATAATAAAATGAAACAATAGATGGTATCTTTCTTTTTTGTCAGTGCCTGCTTATTATTATAATGTATTTTAATCTTTCAGTATGTGGTACAAACTCAAAAATCTCAGTGGTTTAAAACAAAAAGTTTCATTTTTTGCTCATCCTACACATCTATCATACATTGGCTGAATCTCCATCCTGCCAGCGTTACTCTGGGAAACAATCTGAGAGGGCAGCCATCATCTCAATTACTGCTGGTCATAATACGAGAGTGAAAAAGTGCTATGGAAACCTTACTGTTGAAACATCTGCGTGGAAGTAATGCATATCATATCCATTTTTAGTTTATTGTTAATGCAAGTTCAAAAGTGGCAGGATGTGCATCTGACACTGTGCCCACACACAGCAGTGAAATCTTTCATATATATCCATGTCTTGATTTCTAGTTCTATGTATTCTGGCAACAAAAGAAATAGAACCAAGAAATGGTCCATATTTCAAAGTCTATTTATATCGTCTCATAGAATTATCCCAAACTTACAGCGTTGTCTCTTAGCTAGAGCCTAAACTGAGTATTCAAGTGATAATGCCCACATTTTATGAGGCTAACTGCTTCTTGATGATGGAATATGTCTCGAGGAATAAACTTCATGGAGGTGAGGCCATCAGTACAGTTATTTCAATGAAAACTAATTTTCTTTGATAGAAGAAAGACTTTTTATGATATCACAGCAATGAATACTATTAGACATTTATATATTGTGGCTGATATAGCATTACAGGAAAGAAGATATTCCATTAAGGATAAATCACTATCTATGATTCAAGGGTCATATAAAAGTAAGCAGTCTGCCTCTAGGCAACTTGGTGGTCTCTTTGGTGAACTGTGCCATAGCATAAACTTAGGTTGATCTCTGTTCTTAGGAGCTTTGACACGTGTTGAGGCGGTAGCTGAAACAGCGTTAGAGAAGAAACTCCGAAATTGTTAAACATGCAACCTCCCTTCCTGCTATTATTGCCTCTCTGTACCTGGTTATGTGGTACAAGCACTGATGTTAAGGAAAGAAGCTAAATGACAGCCAAACAGTGGGCCGTCCTGTCCTCCTAGTTATTTCTAGCCTCCTTTGCAGTGAGTACTCTTTGCAAGCTTTCTTGTTATGCATAAATATCTACACATTCTGTACCCATTCCAAAACGTCAACTGACATTACTCTTGCCCAGATTTCCTTTCCATCTATATTCCAATTTTGTTCAAGTTCCTGACCACTTGGCCAAAATGTTGGCCACTATCTGTAAATTCATGCAGGATCTTTGGCTATAACACATCCAGTCAGAGGTAAAAAACAAAGGTACTTTGTGATAGATTGCCTACTAGGAAGACTTTTCCTTCCTATTGTCTTCAGGCACATTCCTGAGTGGGATTTTGATGCTACAGCAGTCAGTTTCCAGATGATGTTGACATAATATGAAGACCCATCCAAAAATTAGGTGTAGACTTTTTTTGTTCATTTTATTTCCTCAGACTAGTCATAAAGAACAATTTATAAGGCTATAGGTGTGACGTGTCTAATTTTAAAGGACGGTTTATGTGCAAACCTGAAAATTCAAAACTGGCCTAACGATCATTGTCCAAGAGCCAGTGAGAATTTAACACTTCAAATCTCTAGATACTCTTACTATTAAAATTATTGAAATGGAAGAATCTAAGAATGTATTATATTTGAATGGCAAGAAAAGATGAATCAAGAGAATAAAAAATACACAGAAGTAAACTGTGACATAAATAAAAGGCACAATTCACAAGAAATGAGGCTCAACCACAATATATAATGTCATAAACTGGAAGATAAATCAACCTTGTTCAAAATTTGAAACACTCAACTGAATAACAGTATAGATGAGAAAGTATTTTATCAACATATGCCTATAATTTTATATATAGTTTTGTAAAATCTCTTTCTTAAATACGGATCTCTTCAACTGACTTTCAAAGGAATAATAATTAAGAAGAAAGGTGTGCTCCCTGCTGGTTTGTTACTGTGTGCTTTCTAGTTTTCCTTAACTGTTAAACTGGAGCTTTATTAAAACTTCAAAATGCACTATAATGTCTTTAGTCAAAATAGTAATATGACAGGCAGATTTAAAAAATTAGTTTAAGAATACTTATGGCATTTCTAGTGGGAAAATTACATGTTTTAAATGGACGTTATTATTTTTCATAAAAGTGCCTTAAAACCAGTACAGGCTTTCCACAGGATCTGGAACTAGTCTTCCTGGGCATTTTTGTCACTTACTGACTGTGTGTCTTTGCCAAGTTAAGTTACTTCTTTATGCCTCAGTTTCCTCACTTGAAAATTGAATATACAGGCATAATAATATTACCTACCTTTGTAAATGATAATGATTTATATTTACTGTCAATAGACTCATATATAGGGTATCACTGATAATTTACCATGGGCAGTTTCATGGATTTATGGCATAGAATCTATCAGCAATATTTATCAAATGCAATAGAAAATTCTCTTATTTCACATCACTGCACTTGCTGGAGAAATAAACTATCAATTGGTATCTTACATTGTTCTCATCTCCTCCATGGATCAAAATGGATCAAAATATTTTCTACATATATTTGCCTGGTCAATAATTCTCTAATCATTGGGGAAATTCAAATCAAAATCATAATGAGATATCACCTCAAACCTGTCAGAATGGCTATCATCAAAAATCAAGAAGTAACAAGTGTTGGAGAGGATGTGGAGAAAAGGGAACCCTAGTACTCTAGTGTTGGTGAGAATGTAAATTGGTGCAGCCGCTGTGGAAAACAGGATGGAGCTTCCTCAAAAAATTAAGAATAGAACTACCACACCATTCAGCAATCCCACTCTTGGGTATTTATCTGAAGAAAATGAAAACACTAATTTGAAAAGATATATGCACCCCAATGTTCATAGCAGCATTATTTACAACAGCCAAGATATGGAAGCAACCTAAGTATCCATCAACAGATAAATGGATAAATGGTTAAAGAAGATGTTTGGTTATTTGCAGCAACATGGATGGACCTGGAAGATATTATGCTTAGTGAGATAAGTCAGACAGAGTAAGACAAATAGAGTATGTTTTCACTTGTATGTGGAATCTAAAAAAATTAAAACAAATGAACAAATGTAACAAAACAAAAACAAAGAACAGATCAGTGGTTGCCAGAGGAGGGAGGGGCAAAATGGGTGAGGGGCATTAAGAGGTACAAACTATACTAGGTATCAAATAGTAAAATAGGTAAGTTACAAGAATGTAATGTACAGCACCGGTAACATATCCAACATTCTAACCTTATATGGATTTCAATTAAAAATATTGAATTACTATGTTGTACACCTAAGACTAATATAAGTCAACTATACTTCAGTTTTTAAAAATTCTCCCTTTATCACATAAGTGTATTTTAATTTGCATTGTCTTTGAGAGTAGGAATTCTCAGCTCATAGCCATTCTGTTTTATTTGTTGATATCTAAAACAATATGGAACAGAACAAATATCTGCAGCAAGATTGTCTCTAATTTATTAAGGTATTTTAGTGTGTTTAACAGGGTGAATACTTGTATAATAAGTGAATAGCTAGCTAGCTGTCAAATCAATTTTAGAAACCTAAATAATACTGGATCAAATTTAAAAGTCTTTCTCTCGGCACCTTGCATGTTAAATCTCTCAGTTGCAAATGAAAATGGTTGTTTTATTTAGGCCTACCATTATTTAGGACAACAGAAAGCGTGACCTAAGATTAACCTGTAATTATGGGTCACTAATTATTTGGAAGAGATTTATATACTCAGTTGTGCCCAGGGAATCCCAGGCAATGTTTCCTAAATGTCTGAAATTTGTAAATAAGTGCTTTGTCACCTATATATATATTTTTTTTTTTTTTTTTTTTTTTTTTTTTTT
>NW_006782724.1:843740-859859 GCF_000442215.2 Lipotes vexillifer | reverse complement strand
CGAACCCGTGTCCCCTGCATCGGCAGGCGGACGCTCAACCACTGCGCCACCAGGGAAGCCCATGTCACCTATATTTAAATAACATTTGAAGGCAGCTATTTTACTGAATTTAAAAAATAATTTAGTCCTATAAAATGCAGGAAAATTTCTGTTATTGTTATCTTCAGCATTAACATTTCCTGTATCATGTTCACAACTAAAGAAAAGTCTGGCTAATGGGATAATAATCTGTGTTTATATAATAGGGACTTTAGGTTTTATAATAATATAATGAAAGATGATTTGTATCAGGTTTCCAATTTCAGGTACAAAACTGTTTCTTCCATTCATTCTTACCAGGCAATTTTTTCAAAGTATTTCTTTATGGGAGATATTTCAATTGACATAATTATTTGAGACAGTGCAGAATTCTTCAAATGTGATTACAGTGAACAGACTCTAGGGTGGCTTCTGTTGGGGAGACATTTATAACTCAAAGTTGTTTCTCTCCTAGAATATAATGCTCTTCGTGTCTATACAAGAAACAGTGACCAATAATTTAATTTAATATGAAGAGCCAAGTTTTTCATGAGATTTGGCAGTGGCATTATATTTTGCACCTGCATTTTTATAAGCATAGAATTTAATTGCTCCTTTATTTGGCTAATTATTTTTATATTTGGCTATTTTTGCCACTACACCAAGATTCAATTGTGCACTTATTGATCCCCTTGGGAAATTTTGCTCCATACTGACAATTCATAGTCATAATTTAACTGCAGAAATGATGCATGGAAGAAAAAAAAATGTGTGTATTAAATCTATTGAGAAGAGGAAGGAGATACAGTTGGACTTAGAAATAAATTTCCAGAAAGAGAGCTATTATTGGCAAATACTTTCAAATCATTTCACAATTACATTTTTAGGGAGACATGTCTGATTATCCTTTATTTTTATTTTATAGGAGCTCTTGCCTTCAGGGAGAAATAAGTCATAACACATAACACTATGTATATATACATAATATATTAATGTATATAACTTTATATATATTATTGTTGTACATTAGTTGGTAACTCTACTGCTCCTTCATAGACTAAATATCTCGTCCCAAACTAGCTGAGTAAACTTTATTTTGCCTTTACATTGAAGAAAGACTTATAAGAGAGACACAAGTATGTTAATATATCTATATAATTTTAAATTCTGTTTTAGCCTAAAGCTCCTCCATATTTTGTCTCTTGTAGCATTTGTTAAAACGGCTTAGAATGAAGACATCTGAAATTTTCAACTGTATAATAAAAAGTAACAAAATAGTGGAGGGCAAGACTTAATGGTTTTTATTTTTTTATTTATTTATTTTTTTTGCGGCATGCGGGCCTCTCACTGTTGTGGCCTCTCCAGTTGCGGAGCACAGGCTCCGGACGCGCAGGCTCGGCGGCCATGGCTCACGGGCCCAGCCGCTCCGCGGCATGTGGGATCTTCCCGGACCGGGGCACGAACCCGTGTCCCCTGCATCGGCAGGCGGGCTCTCAACCACTGCGCCACCAGGGAAGCCCAATGGTTTTTATTTTAAGACAGCTTTAATGTAAGAAAAAAAAACAAACTAGTATATGTACAAGTACTTGAAACCTTTAAATCAAGTATCGAAAGCAAGCTATCAGGTGCTTTCATGAGCTCTGATTCAAAATTTTACTTTGATACCTTTACCAATGTAATGCAGTATGTATGTGACAAAGTTTACAAAGAATCCTATAACGAACAGCGCAACTCTAAACACTCACCTCAATCTTGTCACGCTTTCTAGAGACACAAATTTTAACTGGTTCTCATTTTAGTTTCAATGTAGCTTTTAAATTACAAAACAAAGCTTATATTATTACTTTTTCACGTTCAAATACTGACGTCCAGTTTAAAAAGCAAAGATTTAATTCACATTCCCCAACCTCTACTTCCACTCAATCCCTCCCGAAGAAAATTTCCTGCACAATTGATTTTACCTCTTCTAGGGCTTTTAGATATAACTTCAGGTAATATGCTTGAATCAACATTTTCCTTCAGCTTTGACTCCCACAACATAAAGTGAACATTTTAATGTCAAAAGCCTTTCCTTAATAGATGCTCTTTCACCTCTTAGTTCTTTCAGCTGTACCTTTACCTTTATATTTTCAAGGCTGATTGCATTTGCATTCTGCTCACTACCTTAAATTGCCCGTGCTTTAATTTTTTTCTTTCTGTCTTTGAAACAATACATGTATGTCTTCTTTACTATATTCCTAAATTTAAACTGTTTTAAAATAGTGCAGGAGGGACTTCCCTGGTGGCGCAATGGATAAGAATCCGCTTGCCAATGCAGGGAACACAGGTTCGAGCCCTGGTCTGGGAAGATCCCACATGCCGCGGAGCAACTAAGCCCCTGTGCCACAACTACTGAGCCTGTGCTCTAGAGCCTGCAAGCCACAGCTACTGAAGCCTGTGTGCTGAGAGCCTGTGCTCTGCAACAAGAGAAGCCACCGCAATGGAAGCCCACACACCGCAACAAAGAGTAGCCCCCTCTCGCTGCAGCTAGAGAAAGCCTGCACATAGCAATGAAGACCCAACACAGCCAAAAATAAATACAAATTAAATCTTTAAAAAAATGCATGAAATCTATTTTTCTTGAAGACAGCATTTTTACTTTGAGTGGATTGTTCAAATTAGTACCAACTGATACCTCACTGATATCAATGTTCCTATTCATTGAACCTCTGGTTTACTCCCACCAATTCTTACATCTCACAGTTTCCTCTTTACTGTTTTTTTTTTAACGTTGAGCCTTCTTTTAATTTATTTATTTTTATTTTTGGCTGTGTTGAGTCTTCGTTTCTGTGTGAGGGCTTTCTCTAGTTGTGGCAAGCAGGGGCCACTCTTCATCGCAGTGCACGGGCCCCTCATTATCGTGGCCTCTCTTGTTGAGGAGCACAGGCTCCAGACGCGCAGGCTCAGTAGTTGTGGCTCACGGGCCTAGTTGCTCCACGGCATGTTGGATCTTCCCAGACCAGGGCTTGAACCCGTGTCCCCTGCATCGGCAGGCGGACTCTCAACCACTGCTCCACCAGGGAAGCCCTCTTTACTGTTTTTTACACTTATTTATTAAAATGGATTCTCAGATTACTTTCTCAGAAAGATTCCGGGCGTTTGATTTTTCTTAATTCTAGCAAGAGTGAAATATAGTTAGGTGTAGAGTTCCTGTTCAAATAAGTTTTCCTCAGAATATGAAAGCATTGACCAAGTGTGTTCTTTATTCTTTGTTGGCAGTGAAGAATGCTGCTAGCCTGATTCTTTTCCCTCATGCGCTTGTTTATTTGCTTTTGTATTTCCTCTCTGATATATGTGCAGAACTTTCTTTATTCTTGGGTTCATGGCAAATTTTAATCTATTATTTATATTATAATTAATTTCTAATATTTCCTGTTTTTTCTCTCTTCAAAGCTAATTTTAGATTTGGATACTGGGTTTCCAAAATGCCCCCCTTGATTTTTTTTACATCCTAGGTTTTATCTCTATCTTTTGCATTTTGTCACTATTCTAAGCAGATTAAACATTCTCTCCCCTTTCATGAATCCCAATCCCACCTGTATCTTCCTTTACAATGCTTCACTTGATAACAGTTTGCTTTTTCTTTTGATTATGAAATGTATAATGTGCACACAGAGCTGATTTGCCATCAGTGGTCATAGTATGGCAGTACTGGGACTGGTTTATAGCACTGTCCACTCTGATGGATGGCGTTATTGATTTGATTAGTCTGTAGCAGTGCCATATTTGTTGCTAAATATTTTCAATTTTCTCCATGCACATATATATTATAATAATTGAAGAATACAGAAAATTAAAAAAAAAGAAAAAAAAAACCTAAGATTAGTAAATAAAAATCACTCTAAAAAAACAGAATCTTCATAACATTTTTGTACTTTTAACATTAATATTTCTTTACAAAATAAAGTTATTTACAAAGATTTATACCCTAAATTTGTATTCTATTTTTTAAATAAATTTTGACCAGAAGCTTTCTATAACATTAAATAAAATCAGTGTAAATTTCAACAAATGAACAGCAGTATTCTGTCTAAAGGTATAATCGTTTATTTATTTAAACTTATTTTTGAGACATCGAAGTTATATATTGCTTTGCTTTATAAATAACATTATGATGAATCTCATTGTACCTAAAACTTTATCTATAATTTTCGTAGTAAAACTTTGTTCTTGTTTGTTGCAAGGCAAAAAAAATTAAGGGTAATGGTATATATTTTCAAATTGTGTTCAAGATATGTATACCATTTTAATCTCCCACCAGCTTTTTCTGCGGCTGATGTTCTCTATCTCTTCCTAGTACTGAAAATTCTAATACCTTCTGTAGTTTTCTAAAACTCACATCTGAAACGAGGGCCTAAATTTATTTTGCATTCCTTTGACTGCTAACTAGGTTACATATTTTCTAACATAACCACTTGAATAAGTCAATTAATATTTTATAGAAATCACTTAGCTGGTTTTATTCTTTAAAAAGTGTTTTCCATACTGAAACCTAAAAGTTATTCCCTTACATTTTTTTTTCACTTATTTAAAACCTAAATGTATTTGGAATTCATGTTTGGAATTAATGTCTTATATATGAATAAAATTATGTTTTTTAAAACACTTAAAAACTGTGCTTGGACAAATTATTCAACATTATCAAATAGTCATACATTTCTCCACTCTTCCAAAACGTACCTTAATTACACATGGATCTTTTATATTTTGAAGAATCTACTTCTAGGCTTTCTTATGCTTCCTTGAGCAATGTGTCTACCCTTGTAAGAATACTAAATTCATTTGATTAGTGTAGCATTTTAGTTCATTTTATTACTTGTGGGGCAAAGTTCACTGAATAATTTTTCATTTAAAACATTTCTGAGATATTTTTCATGGGTCATTCTTCTCAGGTTAAATACAGACTAATTTGCCATCTTAAAAATGATATATGATTTGGGCTTCCCTGGCGGTGCAGTGGTTGAGAATCTGCCTGCTAATGCAGGGGACACGGGTTCGAGGCCTGGTCTGGGAAGATCCCACATGCCACAGAGCAACTAGGCCCATGAGCCACAACTACTGAGCCTGCGTGTCTGGAGCCTGTGCTCCGCAACAAGAGAGGCTGCTATAGTGAGAGGCCTGGACACCGCGATGAAGAGTGGCCCCTGCTTGCCACAACTAGAGAAAGCTCTCGCACAGAAACGAAGACCCAACACAGCAAAAATAAATAAATAAATTAATTAATTCCTATCCCCAACATCTTCTTAAAAAAAAAAGATATATGAATGAATAAAATCAATAAAAATTTGGAATTTTAATAAATCTATTAAGATATTTGGTGATTACAGAATAATCTTTAAGAGCAAGCCTTTGTAATCACAGGGAACTGAGTCTAAAGCAGAGTTCCTCTGTTTACTAATTTCCAGGTCTAATATTTCTCAACTGCAAAAGGAGGATAACAATATAGACCTCACAAGGATATTGTGAATTTTAAAACAGATAATTATTTTAAGTGCATACCCGAGACCCTGGCTCTAAATAACCATTCAGTAAATGGCTGCAGTATTAATCTAATTTTATCAGAGGACTGAGTAGGAATGATTTACTGATCACCCTCAGCCCCTTTCTTATTGACAACATGGGCTGATTTCATCTCTGCAGTACTTTTGAAAATTACATTAAACCCCAGCTTTCTTTGTCAGAATGAGAGGATTATTGAATCCACAAAAGGTGTTATGATATAATATAAAAGTTATAATTATGTGTGATGACAACTAAGCCTGTTAGAAATTTTCTGGCTTTGCCTTATGTTATATTAATGACCTCCAATGAATCATGCCTCCCTGGGTCCATGGCTCTCTGCACTGTGACATTACCATTGCTACCATCAAAAGGTGAAGTTTATCCACCACTGTCTAGTCTGTTCAGTTTGCTATAATAAAATATTACAGAATTGGTAGCTTATCAACAACTGAAATTTATTTCTCACATTTCTGGAGGCTGGACACCCACGATCATGGCACCAACATGGTTACATGAGGGATCTCTTCCTGGTTCACAGCCCACATCTCACCCTGTGTCCTCACATGGTGGAAGGGGCTAGGGATCTCTCTAAGGCACTAATTCCATTCATAAGGGTTCCACTTTCATGACCTAAGCACCTCCCAAAGGCCTCACCTACTAACACCATAACTTCTGGAGGTTAAGATTCAAAACATGAATTTTAGTGGGGGGACATAGACATTCAGACCATAGCAACTCCCTTGACTCTAAGCCTTGCTTGTAACTTGCCTTGACCAATAGAACATGGCAGACATAGCATGCAAGTTCTAGAGCTTAAGCCTTGAGAGGCCATACAGTTTCCATTTTCACATTCTTCTGAGAACACTATGTTGTGAAAGTCCAGTCTAGCCTACTGGAGGATGAGAAGCCATTAGGTAGTGAATCAAGATGCCCAGCTGACAGCTTGTACCAACTGCAAACTATGTATGTGCCTCTTGAGCCCTTCAATCCTAACAGAGGACTGAAGCCATGTGAGTGATCCCAGCAAGATTAGCAGAAGACTGCCCAGATTCCTGAACATAGATTTCAGAAAATGATGAAGCACTGTGTTAAGCCATGGACTTTTCTGGTAATTTGTTTGACAGTAATAGAAAAATAAAACAAAACAGAACAAATATGCAGGGAGAGGTGAATGTTCTGTCCCTCCACTCATCCTGCATATAAACTGCTTGTTCTAGGGATCCGGTCTGAATAAAAGGAGATGGAACCTCCTGTCTTAACAATATAAACTAAAAACTAAAATTTCTTGAAGGATAAATCAAAAAGAAGTTCTTCCAGTTTCATTTTATATAGGCCCAACCTGTAACTGAAAAAGACTCTTAGAGACATCTGGGTAAAACTAAATGTCCCTCTCTTTTCTGTGAATGTACTAAAAATTAAAAGAAAATGAAAATGGAAAGAAAACTCCATACCCATACTTGGAAACAAACCCAATTCCAAGCAATGATTTTTACAAAATGGCTCTCAAATGCAGTGACATTTGAAAGAAATCTGGGGAATATGCAGATGGTGGAAACATTTTGCCCCAGATATTAAACAGTATCCAGATGAAACATGCATGCATAGAAGATACATAAAGATCAATAGATGCAGAGAAAGCTTTCGACAAAATTCAACACCCATTTATGATAAAAACCCTCCAGAAAGTAGGCATAGAGGGAAATTTCCTCAACGTAATAAAGGCCATATATGACAAAACCACAGCCAACATCATCCTCAATGGTGAAAAACTAAAAGCATTTCCACTAAGATCAGGAACAAGACAAGGTTGCCCACTCTCACCACTCTTATTCAACATAGTTTTGGAAGTTTTAGCCACAGCAATCAGAGAAGAAAAGGAAATAAAAGGAATCCAAATCAGAAAAGAAGAAGTAAAGCTGTCACTGTTTGCAGATGACATGATACTATACATAGAGAATCCTAAAGATGCTACCAGAAAACTACTAGAGCTAATCAATGAATTTGGTAAAGTAGCAGGATACAAAATTAATGCACAGAAATCTCTGGCATTCCTATATACTAATGATGAAAAATCTGAAAGTGAAATCAAGAAAACACTCCCATTTACCATTGCAACAAAAAGAATAAAATATCTAGGAATAAACCTACCTAAGGAGACAAAAGACCTGTATGCAGAAAATTATAAGACACTGATGAAAGAAATTAAAGATGATACAAACAGATGGAGAGATATACCATGTTCTTGGATTGGAAGAATCAACATTGTGAAAATGACTCTACTTCCCAAAGCAATCTATAGATTCAATGCAATCCCTATCAAACTACCACTGGCATTTTTCACAGAACTAGAACAAAAAATTTCACAATTTGTATGGAAACACAAAAGACCCCGAATAGCCAAAGCAATCTTGAGAACAAAAAATGGAGCTGGAGGAATCAGGCTGCCTGACTTCAGACTATACTACAAAGCTACAGTAATCAAGACAGTATGGTACTGGCACAGAAACAGAAACATAGATCAATGGAACAGGATAGAAAGCTCAGAGATAAACCCACTCACATATGGACACCTTATCTTTGATAAATGTGGCAGGAATATACAGTGGAGAAAGGACA
This sequence comes from Lipotes vexillifer, assembly GCF_000442215.2. Lineage (NCBI taxonomy): Eukaryota > Metazoa > Chordata > Mammalia > Artiodactyla > Lipotidae > Lipotes > Lipotes vexillifer. The sequence goes on along the minus strand of NW_006782724.1, from coordinate 851,684 downwards.
GCCTCTTCAATAAGTGGTGCTGGGAAAATTGGACAGGTACATGTAAAAGTATGAGATTAGATCACTCCCTAACACCATACACTCTTCAATAAGTGGTGCTGGGAAAACTGGACAGGTACATGTAAAAGTATGAGATTAGATCACTCCCTAACACCATACACAAAAATAAGCTCAAAATGGATTAAAGACCTAAATGTAAGGCCAGAAACTATCAAACTCTTAGAGGAAAACATAGGCAGAACACTCTATGACATAAATCACAGCAAGATCCTTCTTGACCCATCTCCTAGAGTAATGGAGATAAAAACAAAAATAAACAAATGGGACCTAATGAAACTTCAAAGCTTTTGCACAGCAAAGGAAACCATAAACAAGACCAAAAGACAACCCTCAGAATGGGAGAAAATATTTGCAAATGAATCAACTGACAAAGGATTAATCTCTAAAATTTACAGGCAGCTCATGCAGCTCAATAACAAAAAAATAAACAACCCAATCCAAAAATGGGCAGAAGACCTAAATAGACATTTCTCCAAAGAAGATATACAGACTGCCAACAAACACATGAAAGAATGCTCAACATCATTAATCATTAGAGAAATGCAAATCAAAACTACAATGAGATATCATCTCACACCAGTCAGAATGGCCATCATCAAAAAATCTAGAAACAATAAATGCTGGAGAGGGTGTGGAGAAAAGGGAACACTCTTGCACTGCTGGTGGGAATGTGAATTGGTTCAGCCACTATGGAGAACAGTATGGAGGTTCCTTAAAAAACTACAAATAGAACTACCATATGACCCAGCAATCCCACTACTGGGCATATACCCTGAGAAAACCATAATTCAAAAAGAGTCATGTACCAAAATGTTCATTGCAGCTCTATTTTCAATAGCCCAGAGATGGAAACAACCTAAGTGTCCATCATCGGATGAATGGATAAAGAAGATGTGGCACATATATACAATGGAATATTACTCAGCCATAAAAAGAAACGAAATTGAGCTATTTGTAATGAGGTGGATGGACCTAGAGTCTGTCATACAGAGTGAAAAGTCAGAATGAGAAAGACAAATACCGTATGCTAACACATATATATGGAATTTAAGAAAAAAAAAATGTCATGAAGAACCTAGGGGTAATACAGGAATAAAGACACAGACCTATTAGAGAATGGACTTGAGGATATGGGGAGGGGGAAGGGTAAGCTGTGACAAAGTGAGAGAGTGGCATGGACATATATACACTACCAAATGTAAAACAGATAGCTAGTGGGAAGCAGCCGCATAGCACAGGGAGATCAGCTCAGAGCTTTGTGACCACCTAGAGGGGCGGGATAAGGAGGGTTGGAGGGTGGGGGACGCAAGAGGGTAGAGATACGGGAACATATATATACGTATAACTGATTCACTTTGTTATAAAGCAGAAACTAACACACCACTGTAAAGCAATTATACTCCAATAAAGATGTAAATAAATAAATAAATAAATAAATGAACTCATTCTGCTGTAAAATAAAAAAAAAAAAAAAAGAAAAAAGAAATTTTTAAAATGTAAAAGTAAATATAACAAATAATTTTTGAATTTCAGGATGAAAAATTCTTTCCTAAGCATATATATAAAATAAAAAGAAAACCACAAAAAGTAAAAGGCAAATGATGAATTGGGGATGATCCATAATATTTATGACAGATTTATATAGCAAATATGCAAAGAAATTTACAAACAGATATCAATAAAGTACCAAGAAAACTTATGATCATTTTAGAAAAGAGGAAATATAAATATCACAGAAAAATATGAATACTGTACATATGTAACCACATTAATTAAGCAAAATAAATAAATAAATAAAGTAAGCAACTTTGAATTTGTTTAAAATGGTGGAGGGTTAGAAAAGATGTTGGTGAATGTGACCCTACAAGTGCATTACCAGTTTTTAAAAGAGCAATCTGTGGGGAGTTGGTGGAGAGATTAAGAGCTGGAGGGCAGCAATTACATAAATGGCTACTGATCCAGGCAGGAAAAAGTATATGGACGCTATCATAATATGAACAATTTATAATCTACATAGCTTCATGCAAAGTTATCAAAGTCTTCTGATCACTCAAGAGTGAGAAATTCAGACTGCTGAGAGCAGAGTGACAAAATATAGATTTAGAAAAAGTACTGTAGGATATTATACTGAATTTCAAACTGTTATATCCCTCATACACTCCTTAGCTACTCCCACCCTATAATACTTATTAAAAAGTTGGCATGAATAGTGAACCTAAAAAGGGAGCAATTATTATTAGAAATGGATCAATGTGGTGCCAATGCATACCTACTTAATATTTTTTTTAATAGGAAAGGGCCATCTTACATACACACACACACACACACACACACACACACACACACACACACACAGGCATGCACACGCTCCCTCACTCCTGCTTTGAAAACAAACCAGTACCCTAAATGGAAAATCAAAGAAAAAAGTGTAAAACAAGAGACCGAGAAGTATTTGATAACCTCAAGAATGGAATTAAAAGTAAAATATATTTTAAGTAGCAGAAAGGAGAATAAGAAATACTGTTAAAAACACAATCGTGTATATAGAAAACATATGTAAGAAAGAAAACATACAAGACAATGGAAAAAGACAAAGGATTCTGAATAATTAATGGAAAACTAATAGATATAGACAACTAAGGTGACCAAACATCTAAGTAACAGAGGTTACCAAAGAAGAGGAAATATGACAAAATATCAATAATTAAATTTTGTCCTGTTACCATTGCATGTGTGGTAAGAGGAGACTAGATCAACCTGTGCTAATGCACCATTGTAAAACAGAGTTCTCTTTTCATAATTATGTGACAAAAAATAACAAAGATGCATTTTCTGAAACCTTTCATCTTTGCCCTTCACCTGTACCATTTCTTGTACATTGCCTCATAGTAATTTTTTTTTCACATTTTTGGCTGCTGTTATATATATAAATACACCACCTCATTGACTTTACCTTAAAATATGACTCAATTCTGTTGTAATAATTTGACAATAGGAATTTACTTATTCTTTTTCTTCACTAATTAAATACTTTGTTTATCAATGTATCTTTTTCTTTGTGCTACCTGTTTCCCAAGCAGCCAGTCACAGTATTCTTCAGTTTCCTTGTTAGATAGCACTAAATTCAAGTTCAAATTCTTATATTACTAGTATCTTAGAAAATTAAGATCCCTTAGCTTCTTGTTTGCAAAAAACATAATTATTTTATTACCAGGCTGTACTGAGGATTGAAATGGATAATAATTTTGCACATGTAATGGAATACAACAAGCACCTGAAAGAAATTTGCTATCATTTACTATAAACTTAGTAGTTAGAGAAAAGTATATTTGAGATACAGTTTGTCATCATTTCCAACTTTTTGCATCAGACATCACAGAAATTAAAAGGTCACATACCTGTCACTCCCCAACCCAGGAACCAGGAACTGAATTGTAAGCAGCATATTCCTAGGAAGAAAGAAAGGGTAAATTTCTCTGAATATAGACTATTTTGTAGATTTAACTTGGGAAATATAAAATATTTTACATAATGTAAAACAAAGTTATAATTTTTAAAATAAAAACAAGGTCTAAAAATCTAAAGCAAAATGAAACAAAATAACCTAAGTCTTATACATATATGCAAATCTATTTATATACATAGCACAGAGGTGAGATGATACAATGTCTGCTACTTGTTTCAAAATTTCAAAATATATTTATGTATCAGCATTCATGGTCAGTCTCCTGCTGCCTCTCCTTGATTTTCTTTTCTCTGTCTCTCAGAAATATTCCATACAGTTATGAAGTTTTCCTCATGGATCATCTATCTCCTGGATATCGGTTTCTGGGTGACCATTCTGTTAGTAGCTCCTTTGTGGAGCAATTCCTTTGTTCTAGTTTATAATTGGCTCCCCAACCACAGAGTTTTACTCCAGAGTATTTTCCAAAGTGTCATGGATTTCTTAGCTTCTTTCTGTGGCTTTACCAGGCTCTTACTTTTTTTACCCTTTCTGTTTACTGTCTTATGAAATAAAGTTATGAAAGAAGGCTAACTCTCTAGTTATCATAATGTTTTTATCCTGAGTAGAACACTTATCTAGACTGTGATTTTTTTTTCAGCAGAAGGTCAGTCTCACAGCCATTCCGAATTCATGATCGCTTTTCATTTGTTTCATCAAAGATCTAGTTTAAACTGTACTTCTACACATATATTGCTCAGTTTTGACATGAATATTTGTATTAATAGCTATCATTTTCTTCTGTGATTTGTATAATTAAGGAGAAATCACAGAAGGGTCATAGTTAATTTCACGATTTATTGATAAGTAATGTAACAATTTATGGATCAATAGTGTAACACGTATCTTTTGTTTCATTCTGACATTCACAACCTTCCAGGATACAGAAAATACTTTACATTTGAGGATTTTTTAAACAGTTCTTTTTTTATTTAACTGTTGTTACAATTTGTAAAATGAGGAATGTGAGCCATTTCCTATATAAAGATGAACACCCTTGTGCTACCCGTTTCAACCTTGACAGTACTTGAATACATTCTTAACACGTTAGATTAAGGGAAAATGCAGTTCCAAGCCAGCGTGAAAATGTGATCTGGGTACCTCTGACCATGCCATCTAAAACCCTGTGCAACTGAAGAAGTATTTGTAGGGAATGGAGTTCTGGGATCTGCATCTCAATGAGCACCTCAGATAATTTTTCGTACACACAAAATCGTTTGTGAACCATGCATATTTTCAGTATTGAAGCAGCTGTTCCCAACATTTGCAAATCAAGGAAATCTTATGCATTCAATTTCCTTAAGTAATAAAAACATTCCCATATGTTATGTATGTGTGTGTGTGTGTGTTTGTGTTTTACCCTATTAGGTTTTGTGAAATATTCAAAATGCCATATTCTCCTACCTCTGTCAAAGGAGTTTATGAACCTCCCAAACCTATAACTATCCTACATCCACAGTATGTATTTTGTTCTGATTATCAAATTTTATCTTTCAGAATATTTAGAAAATACAGCAAAGTAAATATGAAACTAAAACCAACCAAAGATAAATGCTAAAAATGTTTTTTTGACTCTTCATTCTATGCATGCATATCTGTATAAAATTTACAAAACAATCTACATCACATGTTATACAATTTATATTTCTTTTTAACATTATAAATTTATTTAATTAATATTTGATTAGAAAATACATTCATATGGTTTTAAAGTAAAATCAAAATTGTATAAAGTGAGGATTCTCTATTCACACTGCTTTCTATCTTCGGTGATTCCCATGATATCCCCAGAGAGTAGGTTATCACTGCTACTAGTTTTCTGTATATCCTTCCAAAACTTGTATGTTTGTAAAAGTGGATGGATATATATTAGTTCCCTTCTTGTTTTGTACAAATATTTGCTTACCAATATTTGCTTACCAGCAACGCTGGGCTTCACCAATGGGGTATCTGTGCATGTGAGTGTTCTCTATACACTTGATGTCATGTAGAATATTTAGATTTTATATTCTGTTGCCAATTTAAGAGAAAAACTAGAATCTTATACATTCAGTAAATGTTTTGATTCCTATATTTTGATCTTGCATATTCCTTCTCTTTGTCTTGCTTTTATATTCCCTGTACTTGGATTTTTATTAGAGTGCTAATCTCATAATCTGTTTGAGCTCTTTACCATACAAAATAATAATTTTTATCTGTCATCTCTTTTATGTAGTACAATGTACCAATACCACCTTTGTACTTTCATTTGTGGTTTTAATTTTCAAAAATAGATTTCTAGTCAGATATCAATTCACTTCCAGTTTATGTTCTTAAATTTCCTCATCTGTAATCCCTAGCAAATTAGTTATCAAGCTTATTGTAAAGAGTTACACACAGTGGTATGCCAGTAAACGTTTAATAACCAGCTCTTTGCAGAAAAAATAAAGAATCCCTTGATTTGTCAATTTTTATAGTGCAAAGATCTATAAAATCTACCTACTGCTCATGAGAAACCCATGTCAGGCAACCAACATGATGTTTACCAGCTCACAGAATTCTGTAATTCTTTCACTCAGCTCTCACCTATCACAGAGTAAGCTCTAAATAACTGTTTCCTCTTATAGTTGTTTTGTATTGTCTAATAATTTTATAGCTATATTTTTTCATCGAAGTTTTTTATTCCATTTTAAATTTATTTTGATGTAAGTTGAGAGTGAGGCTCTAAACTGTTTTTATAATTTCCAGAAATATAATCAATTGTTTCAATTAATTTTAGTACACAATCCACTAATTCACCATTGGCTTATGATCATGGAAACTTTTTTACTTATTTTCATCCACACACCTCATTTTAAGTAGCAAGAGTTATGAAAATTAATGGGAGTCATTTCATTTATTAACATATCAAATAGGCTATGGTTCAAAGACTGTTCAACATTTAGAACTTGGAAGTAAAAATTCTTAATGATTCTTCATTATACATACCCATTTAGTAATAAAGATACTGAGAACAAAAAACTTTACCTTGAACAAGGACCCACAACTAATTATACAGTTGTTTATTGAGTTTCTTATTTCCCAGAATAGCCCTATACTATTGTCTTACTGTGAATTTTGGGGCTAAATCAAATGTTTACAAATGACATTTATGATGACTTTCATAAGTATGCAACTGATGGAAATAAAGTTATACAAAATAAAAGTAATGCCTCTGTCTGGTGCATACTAGTAGGTGTTCATGACTATATTCCAAAATTCAATTTATCTTTGTATTGTATCAACCTTCTATTGAAGAAGATATGACTTCCAACTACTGAAAATTCCATAGACATAAGACATGTAGGAACCCCGTGCCAACAGATTAGCAGGGCAAATTTTGAATTTCACTAGTCTTTTCTTAAAAATAACATCTCCTCTGCCTTCTAGTTTGTTATGCTTACTATCTAGTCATTAGATCCAGATGGCACTACATAAAAATTCAGGTTGGTAATTATTTGGAAATATGAGCAATAGCATAAAATCAACATAAAGATGCTAAGACTAAAAACTCACTCTTTAATTTTCCATTGAGGAAACTGAAATTCAAGTAAAGTTAACCCTAGATTGTTAGTTATATATTCATTCTGTCAGAATGTAGTAGGGTGTAATTTTTTAAGAGTCTGTTCTGAGTTAACAGATTCCTTGCATTACAGACATTCCTAATTAATTCTTAGTAGTTATTAACAGGGGCTTACTATGAAGCCACCATCATGGTTTCTTGATTAGAGATTGATTTGTGAATATTCCTACATTTATTCCAGGTACTGCCATTTAACATTTTAGAATTGTGATGATAAATGAGATTAACAAAATATTGCCCTTTTGGTTGAAGTAATTTTCTCTGAGGAGACCATTTTTAGTTAATGTATTTAACCTTGTATAAACCCATTGCCCAACAGATAGTTCAAGTATTCCTAAGAATTTATATAATCATCACTTGGAAATATTCTTAGATGATATAAAATTCAGAAAACTCTTATTTTGCCTTAAGATATCTTTGGTATCAATATTTTTTAAGGAAAGTCTACATCAGTACTGAATAAATGATCCTTGTTTTATAGACAAAGTCAACCTGTTAAGTGAGATCTGAGTGTATGATATCACATATAATTCTATTTCAGAGCTACTTTGCTTCATTGTTTAATTTAAATATGGTTATATATAATACAGTTATATTCAAGTGTGGAATTACATAACTATATAATCATATACTTACATATTTGTATAAATATATAAGTTCTGGGCTTCCCTGGTGGCGCAGTGCTTGAGAGTTCGCCTGCCGATGCAGGAGACGCGGGTTCGTGCCCCGTTTCGGGAGGATCCCACATGCCGCGGAGCGGCTGGGCCCGTGAGCCATGGCC
>NW_006782724.1:787377-843730 GCF_000442215.2 Lipotes vexillifer | reverse complement strand
AACGAAAAAAAAAAAAAAAAAAAAAATATATATATATATATATAAGTTCTTATGCATAAACATCTTGTAAATAATTTATATTTCAACACATTTACCTTATTCAAAGTTTATCAGAAGTATTAAAATTAAAAAAAACACAGACACAAAATTAAAAATTGTAATTATGCTCTATGTAGAACTTTATGCTAATTCATTAAAAATCTCACAACTGATATATCTTGGGAAAATACAGATACCACAAATGAATTCAAGAAAAGGGAAAAACCTGGATATGCAAAAATCAGGAAAGAAGTCAGTAAACTGATTAAGGAATTATCCTCCAAAGAGCTTCAAGTCACACAATAGCATTGTTATTTTACACATAGGGGAAATTTCTTTATTATATAAAATTCCCAAGTGATAAGAAAAAAAAACACATCTTCAGACTGTATTATATGGAGCTCTTATTAACCAGAAACAAAAATATGATAAATAAATGATGAAAATACCTACTTTTTAGTGATATTTTGTGCTTTTTAAAAGAATATGAGATGTTAATATTATAAAATAAAACAATGTATTTCATCAATGCATGAAGTGAAAGGAATTAGATATTTGAGCATTCCAATACATCAAAATGTCAATCCAGTTTAAAAAATAACAATTATTAATAAATAAGAACTTTTTCAAAATGCCTCCTTTGCATTGATTAGCTTCATTAGCTTGAAGCTATACACACACACACATTCATTTAGGTTTCCATAATTTATATGTATTATATGCATGCATATAATACATATAAATTGAATACATATGAATGTATTCAATGAATACATATATGAACACATATATATGCATCCATATATACACACATATATTTTTATTTAAATTAAGGTAAAGAAAATGTAAACCACTATCTTTACTATTTCTTAAAGTGTTCATATCATTGCAATAAATATTGGAGTGGAAATATGAACATGAATATTCAAAAAGATAAGAGAATGTTGTGTACCTAAATTAATAATAAAGAACCAACTGAAATACAATTAGAATGAGAATTCAAGTAATGTGGCTGAATGCAGAATAATTATGCAAAATAATATGTAGTAATCATAACCAATTTTTTATATAGTTTCAGAAGTTTCACATTTACCGATGCCACTAAATTGGTAAACAAATAGAGTGAGACACTCATGAGAACTGTATTAACATTATAATGTTTATTAATTTTTTTTAAAGTTGGCTTTTCCCCCTTAGAATAAATGGAAAGATGTTATCTGATTCTGAATGAGAAAACCAAATGTTAGTCCAAAATACCACATCTGCCATACAAAAAGCTCTCAAATACTAATCTTTTCGAAATGCTGCTTTGTGACAAATCCTTATCTAAAGTGGCATGAACCTTTTTGTGGCTCTTTTCTCCCTCTTAAAACAAAAGCACTGTGTTTGAAGCTCTAGACAAAGGAGGAATGAATGTAAATTTCATTACAGTCTTTTAGTATAGTTCCCATATTAACATTTCAAAATTTGAAAAATTCGGGCCTGGAGAGTTTTAGATGAAATTTTTAAGATGCTTTTCTTCTGCAAATTAGTCTACAAATTAAAATTTAATGAAAGTGCAGTCCCAATAGACACTGTCTTTTAATACACTAGAATTTTCTACTCTAAAATATTTCTAGTTTCTTTATATGGCTACATTTCTAAATCTCTGTTTCTAATACTATTTGGCAAACACATCTGCTTTTGATTTGCTTTCTCTGCTTCTATACGCCTTATTTAGTTCTTTAATGCCTCATATTAAACTTTGAACATAGCATGAGACATCTTCTACTGTCTTACTTATTTTTCGTTTTTGTTCATCTCTAGTTTATTTATCAGTATTCCCTCTTTCTGTTCTTACCACAGCCATTGATCCACTGTTTTGTTATTTTTCTTTTTTTCCTAAAATCCCATTTTGCTGCTTTCCTGTCATTCTTCCTCTGAGTATCCTGGATTCATGTATATGTGGTTTCTGTTTTACCCCTTAAACAAGTAAAAATAAGAAGTCAAAATACTTTTATTAAAAAGACACCTGTTAAACTTGAAATGAGAAGGAAAAAACTGAATAACAATTTATTCTCTAATTTGCACTCAATTTGTTTCTGTTTTAAGCTTTCTTTTATGTTTATTATTATCATATTTTCTTCAATTATTTACTATCTAGGTTACTATTCTACAACTTCACCTCAAATCTCTAATACTTCTCCTTCCCTCCAATACTCAACCAATGACCAGGGTTGGTATTTCACTAAAGTATAAAAGTAATTATAACAATGACAAATACCGTCTCTCAAGGACTTTAAACCACTTGCTTTTTTTTTTTTTTTTTTTTTTTTTTTTTTTGCGGTACGTGGGCCTCTCACTGTTGTGGCCTCTCCCGTTGAGGAGCACAGGCTCCGGACGCGCAGGCTCAGCGGCCATGGCTCACGGGCCCAGCCGCTCCGCGGCATGTGGGATCTTCCCGGACCGGGGCACGAATCCGTGTCCCCTGCATCGGCAGGCAGACCCTCAACCACTGCGCCACCAGGAAAGCCCCCACTTGCATTTTTATTTCTGCCTTCCCTACAATGGATTACATTTTTTAGTTCTATCCAAATCCAATTCCTTCACACATTCACTGGATTCCATGATCTCTTTTCCACCTAAGAATCTTGCTCCAGAAAGCCTTCTGTATATGGACAGTTTCCACTCTATACTAGATCAGTTCCATCGTGGTATATTTCTCATCATTAAAAACTAGTTTTTCTTTGCTCATCATCCCCTTCCATTCTGTCTTTTTCTCTGCTACCAATTAGAGCAAAGTGTTCAATATAATTGTTCAAATTTAATGATAATGTTGTCTCATGCTTCTTGGAATCCACCAGGACACTGAAACAGCTCTTGTGGGGATCATCAGTGAGCTCCATGCTGCCAAAGCCAATAGTCAAGTGCCATTTTTCACCTTACTTGGTTTATCAGCAGCAGCTGACAAAGCCAATCAATAATTTGAAAGGTTTTTCCTTTGTTTTGCTGCTTGGGACACTACTCCATCAATTCTCCTCCTGCTTCACTAATTAATCCGTCTCAGTTTCTTTTGCTTCCTCTTCTCCTCTCCCTAGTCTCAAAATGTTTTCAACACCCCAGGGGATCATTTTCCTGACCTCCTTTTCCCTTTCACTTTAGTTGATCTCATCTAATCATAAAAACAACCAGGAAACCAATACCTGTTCTATATGCTAATAATTTCCAAATGCCTATGTCTTGCCCCATTATTTCCCCTGAATTCCAAACTTCTATATCCAAAACCGTTCGGATGTGTAAAAAACATTCTAACTTGATATGATCACAACTGAACTCTTGATACACAAACCCCACCACAAATCTGATTTTCATACAACCTTCTCCATCTCAGTAATTACAACTCCATATTTCTGATTGTTCAGGTTGAATACCTTGGAGTCAACCTTGTACAGCTCTTTCTCTCTAACACTGCATCTAAACATCAGGAAATTCTGTAAGCTTTGGCTTCAACATATAGAATCTAATTAAATCATTTCTTACCATTCCTACCACTATATTCTGGTCCAAGGTATCAACATCTCTTACCCTGATTATTAAAATAAACTTTTAAATGGTTTCTAGCTTCAGATCTTGCCCTTCTATATTTTATCCTTTACACAACATTAAAATATCCTATCCTATTGTATCTTATTCTATTCTATGTTATCCTATCCTACCCTGTTCTATCCTAAATTATCCCTGTACTTTTTATGCTTTAAAGAACTTTTTCATCATCTGATATAAAAAATCCCCTCCCGTCACTCACAAAAGGTTCAGAACAGGTTTGTTTTGTTGACCACTGAATCTCCAGAAACAGCACACATACAAACACACTCAGACATATACATACATATATATGTATAAAACAAATGAACATATATATGCACATATATATTTTGATATATATGAAAACATGTATGCCAATAAATATGTTGTTTGAATGAATGAAAGTGAAATGAATGAATTACCACCAAGATATAGACTTAGAACGGTGTGCTATTCCACATTTACATTTATAACCAAACATAAAGCCTTTCTCTTGGTTTACCTCATATAGTAATAACAGCAAAGGTATATTAAAAAGTATGTAAGTAACTCTGAATACAATTGTCCAATTTAAACTTCACAGGTTTTTGAGGTAGCATTAATGAGAATATTGGTGTTACTAGGTATGTCTGAGTTGCACTTTCTACAGGATTAAGCAGTGACTCAGCCCTCTATCCTTTATTTCCTTTTCTACTCCTCAGAGCCACCCGAAGATACTTTATTGGTTTCAAATATTTATCATCTTCATTTAATTAATAAGCAAATCTTATTCTGACAATTTTCTGGGGTGGGAGAATCAGGATATGTAAATGAATTTCACAAACTGGTAAGCACTCTTACAGAGGAATGGAATTGATGTTCTGAGTTAAAGATCAGAATCTCAGTTATTAGCAAACTGCTGGAAGCAGTCTCTATCCTCAGTTATTTTTTATGAGTTACTATAGGGAGTATATCTTCAGTTATTTGTTATGATTACTATAATTACTATACATGAATATATCTGGGATTCCAACTATGTCTAATATAAGAATTTCCTTGAAATCATTTAAAAAACATATTCAAATCCTACATCTCCATTCCCAGTCCAACAAAAAAACACTGGATACTACCAAGATTCAGATGGTGGGGTTAGTGTGTGGTCATTTTTAAATGATTGTTTTAGAGTGATGCCAACATAATAACCAATACAAATTCCATGTATTAAAACTCATCAATGATTCCCATTGTTAATTGAATAAAGCATGTTTTGTAGCATTTAGTGCATAAAACCATCTGTGGTCTAATCGCTCATAGCTTCCTGCCTCAACCGTTTTCAACCCTATTCTCACAGTTCCCGCTGTGCAGTACAGAACTGCTTGAGTTCCTAGAACACACGACTGTGTTTTTGTTTCTATGCCTTTGTTCATGTGGTTTCCTCTGTACTGAATATGCTCCTCCCCTCCAATTTATATCCTCCAAGAGTCAGGTTAGATCTGATTGGTGCTAAGACAGTCTTGCTTAAATCTCCTCTTTTTGGCTCCTCCCCCAACACTTTTCACTATATATTAAACATTTATGTATAAATGAATAGACCTATGTTTCTTAACTGTTGTGATGTCAAAACAGTTTGAAACATTCTTCTTTAAAAGTATGTCCACACCCCACACTCTCATCTCCCATGCACCAGGGGACATATTGATAGTGACAGGGTTAGGATGGTGGGAAGAATGAGGTGTTTAAAATGTTTTTAGAGTGATTCTGATTAAAAAAAAAAAAAAAAACTGAACAAGGTCTTGAATCCTTAGAAGGGACTTTTAAAAATTGTAAATTCATCAATAATAATTGTAAGTTTTTGATATTTTTACTTTTAAAATTCAGTACATTTATTATATTCTTTCCAATCCTGAAACTAATCATCAGATATCATACTCACACAGATAAATCAGCACAATTTATCCTAACAGGAAGAGGTAATGGGGGCATCATATGTGTCAGGTATATGTATTTCTGACCACCTAATACCCTTCAACTCTATTTCTGCTCTGAGAGACATTACATTTATGCTCATAATTTATGTAAAGAAGGAACTCACTTTTTAAGAACTTTCCACAAATTACATCCAGAAAGATGATGCTACTTTACTTCGGAAGCTTCCTTGATATATAGATATTTTTTTACATCACAACCATAACATTCTTGCAACAAGACATATACAGTCTCAGAAAAGTTTCCTTCTAGATTACCTGACTTCCATCACAGAAAATTTTAGTAAGCCCATCTGGAATTCCTTGCCTCTTTTCATAACATACCTGTAAGCTTTGCTTTCATTAATTTCTTACTTAAAGGGACCATGGTGTTCTTTTTGTCCACAATTGGAACATAGGCAGTATTGGGAGGTAAGATAAGAGGAAATAACTTTCAAGGTAAGATTTGTTTTATCTGATTTCAAGAGAAGAGAGTAGATGATCAGTTGAAACCTAAAGGGGTTGACATGTATAACGATCTGGACGCCAACTTCCAGTTTAATTTCCAGGTAAAATGAGGAAAATAGTATATACAAAACGTGGCAGGCAGAATAATGCTCACCCTCAAAGATGTTCCTAATCCCTGGAATGTGTGACTATGTTATGTTACATGGCAAAGGGGAATTTAGATTTCCGCTGGAATTAAGGTTGCTGACACTAAAATAGATTATCCTGGATTATCTGGGTGGGCACAGTATAATCACAAACATTATTAAAAACGGAAGAGGGAAGCAGAAGAGAATTAGAAGGAGATGCTTTTAACCTTCTACAGAAGGTTGGTTAGAGAGATGCAATATTGCTGGCTTTGAAGATGGAGGAAGGGGGTCATAGCCAAGGAATGCCTCTAGAAACTGGAAAATGTAAAGAAACAGATTATCCCCTAGAGTCTCCAGAGAGGAAAGCACCTCTGCTGACAACTTGGTTTTTATCCTGGTGATATCTGTGTTGCAATTTTAACCTACAGAACTCCAAGATAATACATTTGCATTCTTTTAAGCCACTAAATTGTATGCTAATGCATAACAGTAGCAGTAGGAAACTAACTCAAGACACAGTAAGAGGATATGTACTTTTGAGCCTTAATTAATGGATATGGATGATTTGTTACTTATTCCCTAAGGAAAGAGTAAGAGGGTTTCTGAAATCTTCAATAATGATCTAACATGGAATATCTCAATCGTTTTCAATATTATGCCTTCTTGGCTCTTGATATACATAAACTAAACACATATAGTTCTATGTCACATTTCAAAATGAATTGAATGTATTGACTTAAATCAAATCAGAGTAAAGGGCAAAGGAGAAGTTTTGATTTAAACCTCCTTTTATATTTAAAATTAGACTAAATCACATTGTAAGGTGCTTCCAAATCTGTGACATTCTACTCCCTATTACCTTTCAAACATTAATTTGTAAAAATGTGGGAGATGATTATGCTAAGTAAATATTCAAATTTAGCATCATCGTTGCATATCCTCATAGGTTTTCCTTATGGTTTCCAAATTTATGAATATGAAGAATTGAGCTATTCAATAGCTCCTGAGCTATCTTTGGAGGTGGGCTTATTATTCACTTAAGGGGGAATTTTAAAAAGACGTTTTACCTGATTCTTAGGACATTTTAAAATATGGGTCTGTCAACCTTCTCAAGAAGAAAAGAATCTAGAGGTAGGCCAGAATTTTTTAGAGAAAAAGAAATTGGGGTATTGAAATAGCCTACAAGGGGAGAAGGAAGAAGACATCTAGCCTCCATTGTTTCAGTGCACAGTCCATCCACTGTGTCCTTATATTGATTTTCACTAATTATAATATTAAAGAAGTACAACAAAAATAATTGTATAAGCACTAATATTCTTATATAGTAATATGTGTTGCTAAAACCTAAACAAAGCTTAATTTCTAGGATTTAAGAAGCAAAAGTAAAAACAAATAAATTAGTAGATCAACTTGTTCAGGTGTTACTGAATAACTTCCAAAATATGCATTTTTTATTGTTGTTGTTTTATCCTTTTGGGAACCAAAAAAAAAGCCTGAAAAAACTAGAAGGCCTAATATAACTTAAATGACTATTATTAGCTTTTCTTAATCCTGAGAATTCTGACCACAAACTGGTGAATTTACTTTAGCAGCGGATGGTAGTTTTGAAATTCTAGCAATCCCCAAAGAAAAGAACATATTGTTGATTTTAAGACTAATATTAAAGTGACACTCAGGCTTTTGTCTGACTGCCCTGCTGTGCTCAGAGCTTTCAAAGCTTCCACCACTGAACTCTGGTTAGTTATCACGGATCTTAGCTTTACCTAGACCCCAGCTCTCTCTCTAATCCAGTGGCTCCTTCAGACATCCATTGCCTTTAATGTCACTTCTGAAGTTTGGTTTCTTACCAAACTTCCACAATATATTTCTCAATTTATCCTCCCCGTTTCCTCATACCTTACCCACCATCATCATCAAAAATGCACTGATTTTTGTTTTAACACTTGGTAGCTCTGGTTCAATTCAACTCACATTTACTATGCTCTCTAATGTTCTAATGATTGAGTTATCTCTAATCAAAGCTGATTATTGCCAACATTGCTTTTCAAGAATTTTTTGTTCCCTTTTGGGAAGTAAGAGAATGCATCAGAATAAAGCTGGCATATGAAATGTGTCAAATTTTCACAGAAGTAGATAATATGGTAGAGAGAGTTAGAAATGTGTTCTAAACAGAATGAACAATGGGAAATAAAGCACAGAAGTTAGGAAAATTCAGTGAGACCTTTGTTTAAGTGAGTTTATTTAAATGGAGCTAAATACAGTGTTTCCCTTTCCATACATCACTTCCTGAGCATGTATTTGTTGCATGCAGGCAGGTTGGAACAAAATTGGAAAAAAAGCTGTGTCATTACTAAGATACGGTTTGAGAAATATCCTCATCTATTTATTCAACAAATATTCAGGGAGCACCTAAAATGTGACCCACAGTAGTTTAGGAGCTGGTAAATCATTGGTGAAAAGTAGAAGTGCGAGATATAACTGGTAAATTGGTGAGATTTCACAGAGAAGATAGATTTGATCAAGTCAATTTATATGAGACAATTTCCAAGAAGGGTTTTGGAAACAGTGAGAAGGGATATGTTTGGGATAATAAGATCAGGGAAAGGTTGTTTGTTTTCATTTTTAGACATTTGTCACTTGATCCAGCTTCTTGGAAACATGCCTGAGACTTACGGAAGACAGAGCTCTAATTAGAATCTGGAGGAACTGCCTTCACCTTGGAATTTGTGCAGAGCTCATTTTAGGCCCAGATGGCGAAGTGTGACATGGAGTCAGGGATGCTGGCTACATTTTCTTTCCTTTTGTATAGAAGGAACCTTGGCTTTGGGGCTTTGAATTTTCTATAAAATGCAATGATACCTTAGAAACTTCAAGTCTGTAGCTTTTGGAGTCAAAGGTCTTGACACAAACACCAGCTCCATTAGGGGTAACAATGCAAAAGGCTATCAAAAATGGTGGAATAAGTACCAGGCCTCCAAAAGACTTCCGAGAAGAGCTAGGTGAGATTTTATGGGGAAAGGTATCTTAAATTTATAGTTGCTAAGAGACCACCTTTGTTTTCACAGAGAGCTGGATTTGAGTTCAGAAACTCTTACTTCTGAGTTTTGAAACATTTAAAAAATGTTTTAAACTGTTTCATTTTTATCATCACTAACATGGAGATAATTAACAGAAGCTGCCTTAAGGGATTGTTTCCAGGACTACATTGCATAAAGCAGGTAAAGTTATTAGCATGATGATAAGAATAGTGTAAATACCTCCAAAATTAAAAATTTTAATCATTATAGAGCATTACTTTTTTAAAATATGCATTAAAATATTAAGAACAACTGTATTTATAGGTTCATATTAAACAAAGATATCCAGAAAAGCACTAGAAGATTATATTGTATATAACAAACTCATTCACTTATTCAATAAAGTAATGAATTGAAGATACAGACATGCAATCTTCCTTTTGGAGAGCTTATCCAGAACAATATATATTATAAATGATCATTTAAAATGCATTACAATTAATTACATGAGAGAGGTGTATGCAGAATGATAAAAACAAAAATTGTTATCAGGGAAACAACAAATTCCATATGTGCCACAGATTCTGCTGAGTACTGAAGGCACAATAAGACTGAACTGGATGAACAAGTTTTATAAGAGTGGTTCAGGAAGAGAGAACAACATATGTGGAAGAAGAAAGTATTAATATAAATACGACAGTACACTTAAGGCTCTTCAAGCAAGCTGACTCCATTGGGGTAGAAGTTGGGGCAAGAGATACAAGATGGGGCAATGACCCCTCTCTGCTAGAATCCTACATAACCCAAAGGTACAAAGGACTCTGAGGGGTAGAGCATTGCCTTTTAGTGAAATGGTTTGTCATTCAGAGTATCTTTATTATGGCATATGCTTATTATAGTAGTATTTGGGGTCCTGTAACTCCTGCTTGGGACATATAAATGACACTGCTGATATGCTGGAAATTCTTTGTGTTCTAACTACATTACACAATGAGAACTGGCATGAATAAGTAACAGTAAGTACTTTCAGCCCAAAAGTTAAGCAAATGTATATTTATGAGTGCTGAAATTTAGGAAATTGTTAAATAAATATTAGCCCTTGCTTTTATTGTGGCCTCTAGCTTATCTGCCTTTTTGTTCATTAACACAGCAATTTCATGATGACCAGAATTTTATTATCTGGCTAGATTTCTCACAGACTCTCTGGCTTTGTCAAACATACATAAACCAGAGTGGTATATGTGGTACATAGAGTGGTACATAAACCATTTGGTATATTTGATCAATCTAGGTAGTTAATATGAATAACTTACAGGCACAAAATGATGTTTTCCCAACAACAGCAACCCATTTTGCCTTATAAATCTATGGCTACTTTTCAATTTCTCAGTTTAGGATGCTATTAATATACTTATTTTATATTAATTTTATTTATAGATCCCAAATTATGGATCTGCATATTTAAACTTATCCTATTGGAAATCCAATAGCTCACATATCTGGCAAATATCTTCCCACTGACAGCCAGGTAGACACTAACTAAAAGTTTTTGAAAACTAAAATATTGCTTGCATATTATAAGAGCTAAATATAAAATTTTCAGAATGGCACATATGGTAATGGATTTATTATGAATAATGGCATTCACTTGATCTACTTTATTGAAAAATCCACCTTATTAGTGAGACATGAGTTATAAACATTGTCATTGGGAGTCAGATAAACGTAAAACCCATCACAAGGAATTATCTGCGGAGGTCCAGCACAACTTACTGTTTACCTTTCTTGTTACAGGCAAAGTTCTTGGAAGGTTTATTAGAGTTACAACAAAGACAACTGGTTGTGTGATACATTATGAAACAATGTAACACCAAATTACATAAACTGTACAGATAATACTTTATCCTATTTGAATGGCAGTAAAACTTTATTTATTGCTTTCATTTTATTTCAATTTTAAACTGAAGAGAAGGAGAGGAAAACCTACAAAGATAACTTAATAAAATTAAAAATTAGTTTTCAACCAATAAACCTTCACTTTATAGTCTCATATGGCCTTACTACTGAATAATGTTTTCTTGTTTATTTTTGTGGTACGCGGGCCTCTCACTGCTGTGGCCTCTCCCGTTGCGGAGCACAGGCTCCGGACGCGCAGGCTCAGCGGCCGTGGCTCACGGGCCGAGCCGCTCCACGGCATGTGGGATCTTCCTGGACCGGGGCACGAACCCGTGTCCCCTGCATCGGCAGGTGGACTCTCAACAACTGCGCCACCAGGGAAGCCCAACTCCCTAATTCTTAATCCACAGCATGGACTGCTCAGAATATGTCTCCATAAGCGAATATGTATTTCACTATAGGGTCTAATTAACCAACATTTAAAAAAAAATTAATTTAATCTGGAAGCCTCACAGTAAGGCAATTCAAGAGATACCCTTGGTCATATAAAGGACAGGCTTTATCATTTTCATGAAGGCGTAACACGGCCTATAGACCTTTTAATTACAAATGTAGGCATTTAAACCTTGGTCCACATATATCTGAATTCAGGACCAACTTATAGTACCTGCTTTAAAGTATCAGTAAGCGTCTGGGTCTGTGTACAGTAAACTTTCATAATATAGAACACCAGTTTTCTCCATTTGAGACAAGAACTGTATCCACATAACCCCCTATTATTTTACCACTTCTTAATACTCATTTAAAGTAATTAATATTTTATAAATAAATATTAAATCTAAAATGTTAATGTATTAAAAGAAAATAGATAGGCATAAAAGTAGTAAGAAAAAAACAATGAATGTAAATAGTTAACAGACTTTATGGTAATCCAAACTTTAAAGGTAGGTTTACAAATAACTTGGATGCATAAATATGTAATTATTTTCACATCATGCAAAATTAGTATTTTAAATATGTAACATGAACAAAAGTTGCATATTATTAAATTAATTGTGTAAAAGGAAGTTGTTAGATTAGACAAAATCAAATATAAGGTTTAATAGTCTCAAATACAGACAAACTGTACCAGGGATTGGTATAATTTACTGGGTTTCTGAGGACTTAGTATATTTTCAGAATGGTATTTCTTATTCTGAGATTGATGCTGACTCAAATGTTTCTCATATTTACAGAGTGTATAAGTATCCTCAAATTTGTGAAAACAGGTAATCTAATACTCTTTCTGCAAGATCGGTAGGCATAAAGGGAATTCTCAGGTAACCATCAAGTAACATTCCCCTCTCTTGAAGCCCTGATATGGCACCTGGGTATAGTGGGTATGTGACACAGAGAGGAAATATAAATATCTTCAGGCTGTACAAGATAATATGCTCTTATTTCTAACTTAGGCTGTTCTCTAGGGATTCTAGAATGGTAAAACTGAAAGGTATGATCTGAAGAGTTTGATAATTTTACTTTTGTTATGTGTAGTGAAGTCAATTTCTCTATGAGGAATAGGAGGGATTTTTTAAAAGTCGATGTACGGAATGGAGTTTTTCTATGATTACTCAAATAATTTTGCATTTCTTGAATTTTTAAATGATTCTCTAAATTAAAGGCAAAGCTGTTATAGTACTATATTTGTCATGGACCATAACTATGACCATTGTTTCTCTGTATAACTGTGATATTTCAGATACCATCTTAATTCAGGATTCAAATGGCATATGTTAATTAGATGTGAATTTTAGTATTGTCAGTAATGCAAAATGGAAAAATATGTCATGCCATAATGATATGCACAAGTTCTGTGGATCAATTAAACACAATGTAAAATAAATGTATACATTTCAATTAAAATAGCAATATATTGGCTCTATTATATATTGACGGTTTTCTAAGAGACTTTTCTTTACTTATCTTGCTGTAGGAAAGTTAAGCTACAGGTTTTAATATTTAGCCCAGAGAAAAGGAAACTTGATATATCCTGGCCTTTCAGGTATACTGAAATGCAACTAGATTGAAGAAAGTAGGATTTGGGTTTTCATCCGGGTATTTGGATATCTACCACATGTATTCAGAGGTTTCTGTGACAGGTACCATTAGAAAGTTAATCAATAGAGAATTAAATAAGGTTCCTTTCAGTTATTCTTTAACGTCATCAAAGATTCCTATTTGACTTGGCATATATGTTTGCTTGTAGTTAAATATTTCCAAATTTACACCTCCAGGTTCTCTTGCAATTTTCTTCTCTTTTTAATCCCTGCTACACACTAATCTATGGCTTCATCTTGATATAATGAACTAATCTCCTGATCAGTTTCTCATTTTGTCCACCTGTGTGCTATCTGTCACCATTATATTTTTCCACTATATTCTCCCACTATTTATCCATATGCCTCCTGTAATATGAGAAATTTTGATTTCATATATATAGATATAAATAATTGTATAAATATATGTATAGTTATATATATATAATTTTTTTCATAGTCATGCTTCCACTTAGAAAATATGCTCTCCCAAGTATACCTATGACAGTTCCTCTCATTTATCAAGACAGAGTCCTAAATAACTTTGAGGAGAGAGATAGAGAGATTTTAAACAACAAGAAGTCATGGGTATTATGTTTCAGGGAGGCAGTAAGCCTCGGACAGTTACCTGATTGAAAAGGAATGGCTCCAAGCAAAAAGAAAAGCATTTAGTCTTAAACAGTGATTATCATTAAATGTTTATTAAGCATTAACTATAGACCAGGTAATTCTAAGAACTTTATATCTATTAAATGATCCAATCATTATAAGAAAATGTTAACTTAGTAATATCACCTTGTTAGGTAAAAATAATTTGCCTAAACTCACAGAACTAGCAAATAATAAAGAATTGTTTTAATGTTAACTACTTCTTTAATGCTTTCAACAATATAATTTTAATCCCACTGATTAATCAACCTGATGCCTTTCTCCCTCTTGCTGCTCTCCCAATCTCCCCAAGAATGAATGTCTTTCCTCACCTACCATTAACTTCATGTCATTTGTCCTAGGGAGAATTCATCACCGCTACCCATGCCTTTGTTATTACATGAACACCACTTTACAGATGTATCTAGCCCTTTGGCAGGTGCATAGTCCCCTGTGATCTTTGTACAGGTCTTGTTGTACATTCATGCACTTTCTATTTTGGGATGTTTATTTTTCCACAGGGCTCTTTGTGTGTTATTGGATCTGCCTGAAGATAATTGAAATCAGTAGAAAAAGCAGTAGAGGCAAAAAGTCTAATTAGCTTCATTGATAGCTACAAAAATTTTCTGTGAATTTATAACCTATGTTTTCCTATCTCCATTACCTCTATTCAACTGAATTTTTAGAGTCTGAAATATTTTCAGGTCATTCTGTGACCAGTAGGAGCTAAGAAAAAAAAAGCAGCCATTTAATTTTTGTCAACGTTCAATTTCCTATGCCAAATCCATAAGTAAACTGAATGACATTTAATATTGCTAATTTTATCACCTTTTGTGCAAAGTGATCTTTAGACTATAAATGTTGTTCTTTAGCAATTTCAGATACATATGGGGTCTAGAGAATGAAAATTAATTTGTTTTGGAGTGAACTTTTTTTTGCCTAGTACACTATAACTCTTACACTTGAAGAAAGCTCTACAGGTTTTGATTGTTTGGCATTACAATAGATTTTATAGCGTTGCTGAAAGCAATCTGAAATTCAGTAATAGCAGTGAAGTCAATCTCATTTGAAACGTAAGGCATAACTCTGAAAAAGGTGGCTGCATTATCAAAACATCTAGGATGTGAGAAGAAAATGTCACTAAGTTGCTTCTAGAGCTTGTTTGATACTTAGGTGTACATTTCAAGTCCTCAGATGGCTCTAAGCTGCTGCCAAGGAAGTTTTTTGTTGTTGTTGTTTTTCACATCTTTATTGGAGTATAATTGCTTTACAATGTTGTGCTAGTTTCTGCTGTACAACAAGGTGAATCAGCTATATGTATACATATACCCCCATACACCCTCCCTCTTGCGTCTCCCTCCCACCCTCCCTATCTGACCCCTCTAGGTGGTCACAAAGCACCGAGGTGACCTCCCTATGCTAGGGTAAGCTGGGACGAAGTGAGAGAGTAGCATTGACATATATACACTACCAAATGTCAAATAGATAGCTAGTGGGAAGCAACTGCCAAGGAGTTTTATATGGACGCAAAACAACTAAAAGGAGCAAGATGTTGCAGTGAAGAGACTACCTTTGAGGGTACATGGCTATTATTCCTCTTTGGCAGGGGTATGTGTAGAAAAGCTGAATTGCTGGCTTTGAAGGTGATTCACATTGAAGCTCCTGACTATTAAATATTTTAAAATAAATGAGGATCCTTTTACCAGAGACTCTAGCTTAAATTGTTCCTACATTTATAATGAAAATAATTCATTCTACTCTGTTTTCATTCACTTAGTGATCCCACAGATATTTACCATGTGCTATCCAATATTCTAGAACCTGGGGACATCATGACAAAGAACAAAGAAGACAGAAAAGGTAACTAATCCCATGATATTTTCTATCCATTTTATAATTAAGGATTGGTAAGCAGTCTCTAAGAACTTTTAGAACCAGAATGAGGACCATGGGTTTATTCTGTAAGTCATAAGGGAAAATAATAGATATATGGGAAATTAAATCATATAACAATTAGATATTATAAAGAAAGAAATCATAGTATCTTAACTGAAATGAAGGGTAAAATGCCTTTTACCAGAGGAGCAAAATATCATGGGTAAAATATTGAAAAACGCTATTATTTTGAATGATTATTTAATTCCAAAAACAATCAGCATCATAAAACAGGTTGTTAGGGGAGATGGTTATCTGGTCACAGAAATACTTTGATCATTACTGGAAATGGCCAAGAAAAACAATGAAAAGATGAAAGTTTCATGGGCCATAAATTTTTATTTTTCTCATTTGATATCACCACTTACTTGAGAGTAGAGTGAGTTTAATAATTTTATTATCAATATTTTCACTAATTTCTCTTTGTGAAGAACAATGTGTGTCTTACTCTGCATCCACGTAAGTGAATATTTATAATTCTGGCAGAGTAATCATTTGAAATAACCTTTTCTCAGGTAGTAGACATATGCTATTTGACTAAAGACATGAGATGGATATCTGCTAAGAATCTGAAGAATTCAGCATCAGGCTTTTTGGTCCAGTGTCAAGAAAACTTTGTAATTGTTTATGTTTACTGAGTATAAGATATACAACTTTGAGTCAGAAATATGCTAAAATACCAATGTTGCCAATAAATATTTTGTTCTTGTTCTTTTCATACTGAAGTTTTATTGCTCAGCTTATAGTTTTTACCCTTTTTTGCCCCTTTCTTAATCGCTAGTAACCTTCTTGCCTCCCATAGCTTATATCATGGGTAATGTGCCTTTTTCACATAACGAAAAATTGGGCCACTAGCCCTG
Source organism: Lipotes vexillifer (assembly GCF_000442215.2). Taxonomy (NCBI): domain Eukaryota; kingdom Metazoa; phylum Chordata; class Mammalia; order Artiodactyla; family Lipotidae; genus Lipotes; species Lipotes vexillifer. Next base: position 827,157 of record NW_006782724.1, on the reverse strand, counting down.
ACTTACTTGACAGAATAGTCAAGGTCTAAGTTATTGCCTTATTACAGTTATGAAAGCATTTGTACTCATACAACACAATTTCCATAGTTATCCCCCTCCATCTAAATCTCCATACATGTACCTTATATTTAAATTATAGTTTTGACATATTTTGTGTCTACAAATATAAAAATCTTTCAACAAGAATGGAGAGTGAGAAGGCATTTGTGGTAAATAGAAAGTATTGAGAGGTTATTACTGAGTTGATTGAGGTCTCAAAAATTGCAAGTCTTTGCTTTGTTTCATTATCCTTAGTGAAAAAATATTAGTGTGAAAATGTGGTTCAATAATTAATGAAAATAAGCTGTATAAGCATAAAACTATTGTGGTTCACACACTCAAAAATACTAAAACTGTATAGGCAATATATTATGCTAGGCACTAAGAAAACAAAGACAAATAAGACATAGCCCTTAATTTCCAGGAACACATAGTCTAACAGGAAGTACAAACAAATAATTAGAACACTTTATAAAAATTGCAACTTATACATTAGGTATATATAGATCTGACAATTTTCCCTATGATGCAGATGTAGAACATGGCATAAGATGAGGAACCCAGGTAGCAAGAGTCATGTTTACAGAGGCACTGAGGTAGAATATAGAATCTTACATGTTTCTTGAACAATTGAACCTAGTTTTGTACAGATTGTTTGGAGGGATCAATCTTGTTGGATATATAGAGAAATAGGTAGACTACATGGAAGTGCTAAGGGGCTTTGTGTGCCATGCTAATTGATTTGGATTTTGGAAATAAAATGCTGACTTGATAGAATTAGAGCATCTGAAGAAAAAAAGGGAGACATTTAACAAAATGCAGTGTAGGCTGATATTTGCAAAATGTAATAAGCCTGTAAGAAATTTCCCATTTGATCTTCAAAATTTCAATATAAATGTACTTCAAATGTTTGAAAAATACTAACCATCATAGCCAAAATACTAAACTTCACATATTTCTTAAGTGAAATTAAATATACAGATTTTTGATATGTGTTTTCTAGTTTTAGTTTTTACTATCAGAAATGTAACGTGGCAGTTTACTTATCAACTAAGAAACAGATACTGAGGTTTTCTAGGAGAATAGAATTAAAAATAAAACACCTGTCAATGTCAGAAAAAAATGTTACATAAATAAGTAGAAGGAATAAAGCATTTACTATCACTGCTCAAGGTAAGAGGGTGCAACCTAATGCAGGCATACCTTGGAGATAATGGTTTCAGACCACCACAATAAAGCAAATATCACAATAAAATGAGTCACAGGAATTTTTGGGGTTTGCAGTACATATAAAAGTTATGCTTACACTACACTGTAGTTGATTAAGTCTACAATAGCATTGTATCTTAAAATGCAATGTATATACCTTAATTAAAAATACTTTATTGCTAAAAACTGCTAACTATCTCTGAGCCTTCAGTGAGTCCAAATCTTTTTGCAAAAGTAACAAAGATCACTGATCACAGATCACCATAAAATATAACAATGAAAAAGTTTGAAATGTTGTGAGAATACCAAAATGTGACACAGACACATGAAGTGAGCAAATGCTGTTGGAAAAATGACAAAAGACTTGCTGAATGGGGGCTGCCACAAACTTTCAATTCATAAAGAATGCAGTATCTGCAAATCACAATAAGCAAAGTGCAATAAAAAAGGTATGCCTGTAATATAAACTTTGAAAAATGTGCACAGATTTTATTGTGAACTCTTTGCTCATCCTTTACTATTTACACAAAAATTAAAGAGAAAGGTAAAAACTTGCAATCAATTTGAGAATATATATTAAGTTACTTAAAATTAGTAATTAAATCATGGATTTTATTGGACATCAGAGAGAAAGAGCAAGTATCTAAGATGGAAAAAAAGCTGAATTTTTATGGTGGGTGGTTGTTTTTACTTTTTTTTTTCCACATAGCATTCAATGCTAGAAAAGAGTAGAGTAATTTCTGCAATATATTGAAAAAGAAAGTAGTCTTGAACATAATAGATCAGAGATATGTCACCTATATACCCTAAAAAAATAATTTTTAACATTATATCCAGCTAAACATTGTTCCATCTATCTAAGGGAGAACTTAAAAATCAATCTATCAGGAATGAGGAGCCATGACATAAAAAAATGTGACAGTGAGTATTGGATTTAGTAAAATATAGAATAAAGGCTAAAAAAGTTTGAGATATTATTTAAATAACAAAAGTATTACAATGCTTTAAATAAATTTTGTGACATTTAATATTAGTACATATAATGTCTTATTGCAACTATTTCTGAAGCTTCATAAAACATTTGGGAGTTTGAAATGATTTGAGGAATGTATGTGAAATGAAATGCAATGGCACTTTATTTCTTAAAGTAGTAAATGAAAATATAAACTTGGTTATAATAATTAAATCTGTAAAAGTAATACTAGAGAAACTAAAAGATATATATATAACTAAAAGATATAAAATATATGTGTGTGTGTGTGTGTGTGTGTGTGTGTGTGTGTGTGTGTTCCAGGCTCCAAATAAGAAAAATAAAAGTATACAGGAAGATACTGTAAGGAAAACCAATATATATGGAAATGCACTTTCATTTAAAATCTCTAGAGAGCATCTAATTTCACAAGAGGTAATTTCTCAAACTGTTACAACACACCAGAGAAGCAGTAAAAGCAGTAAAAAATAATTTTTAAAGAGATGCTTCAGATCTTCTGGTCAGAGTAGTCTCCCGATTGCAACAGGTCCCTCTCCCTATTGCAATAATCTCTTTTATCAACTTTGCAATAATTCTTTTAAATAAGGCCTCTCCTTAATAGAAACAACACAACAACAGAAAATTCTAAACAAACAAAACACTAGAGAGCTGAAAATAAAAAACTTAAGTGAACTAAATTTTAGAAAGTGACAAGGGAAGAAAGGAGACAGTCTTCTTACCCCTGGAGGAGGATCAAGAGAAGGGGATCTAGTACAAATGGGGTTTAAAGATGCCAATTTTTAATCTTATGGTCAATATTTTGATTTTGAAAAAAAAATCAGTCTAAAGAAGGGATACAAGAATAGTGCAAGCATCTTTTTAAGATCCATTTTGAAGCCATCTTACTCCATACTCAAAAAATCAATGCAAGATGTATCATAGGACTAAAAACAAAAGCCCAGGACATAAAGCCTCTAGAAGAAAATGTAGGATAGTACCTTTGCAGTCTTGGGATAGGTATAGATGTATTGGACAGGATACAAAAAAACATTACCCATAAAGGAAAACCGTAAGTTTGTCTCCTTAAAACTAAAACTTTCTATTCATCAAAAATAACAATTAAAATGTATAGACAAGATACTGATTAGGAAAAACTAGTTTTGGTACATGTATCTGACAAAGTACTTGCATCTATTTTTTATAAAGACTGGCAAATAAAATAAATAAAAACTATTCAAAATTAAATAGGCCAATCAGACTTTCTTGAGAATTCAGAAATTATGTACATATAAACAGAAACTAAGGAGAGTTAGTACCTGCTCATCTAATGGCAATCAACTACAGAGACGTCCACACACTCTTCCTATTGAGATTCCTTTGTTTGATACTCAATGTTTTGGTTGCTTCCAATTATGAAATCTAAGTGATTCTGACACAAGTTCTATAAATTATTTTGGTGGGACTGTGTTCTCTCAGAGACATGGGGTATTAGAAAATGGGTATTCGGTTAATATGTGGTTAAAGGCAGAGTGATTTACATTTCAATTAAGTGGAGCCACGTATAGTGAGGAAACAATGAATCTAGATGCCATATCACCTGGGACAATGTTCCCACTGATGGGAAAACTCAGGTGGTTGGGGAAATTTTGCCTTATTCTTTTTTAATAGAAGATAAATAAGGTATAAACTATAGGAAAGTTTCTTGAAGGCAATACAATGTTAACTAACCAAGAGAAAAATATGCTAAAGTTAATTACATAGTTATAATGGATGCTATTATTACATATTTACTCCCTTTTTGTCTTAACCGATTTTAAAAGCAATGGCATAAAAATATGTTATCATTGCGCCTGGAACAAATATATGTAATATGTGTAATACATTTGTCAATAATGACCCAAAGCAGCTGTGTAGGAGCAAAGATGTAATGGAAAATGATGACAGATCAGGAAGTAATAATTATAACAATGTTGTGGAGTTTTTAACAATAAATATAATATGCAAAACAAAAATACCAAAAAGGGCATTAGTTTGAGAAGAATCCAAAAAAGCTTGAACAATAATCTCTGATATCTGGAGACCCCCAGGACATGAAAGTATCAGATATTCATGATGCCCACTGCATCTTTCTAGCCTGAGGAAGCTGTGATTCTGTGGTAACCATTATTCAAACTCAACTTTTCTGGGAGTGCAGAGAGGAGCAGGATGTGGAGAAATTGTAGAATCAGAACAACACAATTTTTAGAATAGTTTTTGAATATACAGTGGTTCAAGCTGAACCAATCAAGAATTCTATATCCACAAAACATGCATTCAATTCTCTCATTGAATGGTCCAGGCATTTTAACATTTCATTTCATTAATTAATGCTAATTTACACGGAATGGTACATAAAACCCTGATGTTTCTTGGCATAATATTCATGAACGAAAGGAAAGGGAGCAGTCTGGATTGCATCATTGGATAAAATGCGTGTTCAGCACATCTTATCATTCACTATATCCTTTACAAGAATCAAGAGGATTTTGTGACCCTGGCCAGAGAATAATTGTTCTTGAAATGCTGAAGAGGAAGTTTCATTTCCTGATCTCATTGACACTGAGAGAAACTCTGCATGATCAGTTTATAGGATGCTGATCTTCTGACCACAGGGTTGATAACACATATCAAGCTAGGCCGACATGTAAATCTGAAATTGAGTTGAGACCACAGGAATGGAAAGACAACAGAGCTTAGAAATTGATGTTGTGCCAGGAAATACTGTGAGACCACATGCCAGGAAAACATACCAACATCTTAGGTTCTTATCCTTTTCTAAGCTTGATAATTCTGTTTTTCCTTTGATCATATGGGCTAATAATTTCCTTTCACTGAAGTTTGGCAGAGTTGGTTTCTTTTGCTTTCTTTCAAAAAGTGCTTTGAAAAACTAATTTTAATATAATTACATTGTATGTAATTGTTATGCTTTTTTCAGTAGAATTCAATAAGAAAAAGAAATACCTAAGCCTATGACGATACATACATAATATCTGCCTTTCTGTACTTGTGATGACTTGCACTTCATCAAGGTCAGTCAGAATGTATGCAATAAATGTGTCTGCCTGAATTATCCTTGTCTTTAAATTTTACATTGGCATTGAGTGGTAGTTCCCCATTTACTCTCTACATGGGAGTGTCAATGAAAAAAAGAGAAACATGTCTGAACTATTTAGACACAGAAGTGGCTGTTTAAGTGATCTTGTGTAGTCTTTTGAAAGAATAGATACTTGTAATTTAGTATATTGAAAAACCAACAGATCCTACATATATCTTAGTTTAAGTCAAAACCAAAATCCAAGATAAACATATGTAAGAGCAAAATTTATCCTGTCAGTAAAGTACACCATGCCTCTAATCTCTAAGGAAAATTGTGAGTTACATGAGTATAAAGTAATGTCCAATCACGAGAACAGTGACTGAAATTTTTCATGTCTAAATAGTTGGTAGATTTTGATCACCTATTTATGAAGTAGCCTATTCAAGGAAGTTAGTAGAGTATTAGGAATTTTAAAAGTAGACAATGAAAAATGTATGTAATGCTTTTATGCAATTTTGGATAAAAGTGAGGAGAGCTAGGATATGTGATTTAGTTTTTGGCATTGCCTATTTGATAAATATGTGTCAAGTAGATTCTTTCATCCTAATATTCTTTTTTTGTAAAATAGTGAACTTAATTCTTGTCTTATTTCACATGCTTTTTATGATTATGTAATATATGAAAGTGTTTCTAAAAATGAAACAATAATGGAGAGTCACCTCTGGAACAAGAACTACAAAACCAAAACCAAAACCAAAACCAAACCAAACCAAAACAAAACAAAAAACTGTCTTTCTATAAATGTAATGAGAACACTGAGAACCTTTGTCCAAATCAACCTTTTCAGGTCTCTGGATGTTAACAAAAGACTTGAAGGGCTTCTCTGGTGGCGCAGTGGTTGGGAGTCCCCCCTGCCGATGCAGGGGACACGGGCTCGTTCCCCGGTCCGGGAAGACCCCACATGCCGCGGAGCGGCTGGTCCCGTGAGCCATGGCCACTGAGCCTGCGCGTCCGGAGCCTGTGCTCCACAACAGTGAGGGGCCCGAAGACTTGTAAAAAAAAAAAGAAGAAGCATTTATTCAAGAAAAATAGTTGAATCTCTCTAAGAACACTGAGCTTTTGGGTGTTTTGATGTACCCTATTCCCAAGCTCTTTTCCCCAGCTCCATGATAACACTGCAACCAAAAATCTCACAACTACAGTCAGCATCCTAGCAGCCACTGTTAGGGGTCAGAATGAGTTGGGATCCTCCCCAAAGTGCTGTTCCCAGAGAATTATCATTATTTGATCCCTCTGGACTCAGCTGGTAGCAGCCTGATAATTACACTTCAGGGTTTGTCTTTATTTTACTTGACTTAGAGCTCTCTCTGTGCAAACAGCTCTATCCCTAAGGTATTTGTCAAAAATAATCTGCAGAAATTGTTTAACATCATAGCTGACTGAAGTGGCAACAAGAGTTAGGGCTAACAGGAGGGTGACCAAAATGCTTAAAAGGAAAAACTGGGAATGAGGGGTCTTGGAAAAGCTCCAACATATTTGTGGGAATCTAGAAGGCTACAGAAAATGCACAGCCGTAGACATTTCTAGAAGAGATATGAGAGGGCCCTAATGTTTCACCTCTGACTGCCTTGAGGCTTTGCACAAGCAGGTCATTAAGCTTAAGGCATAGATGTAAACTGCTAGAGCATTGAGGACCTACCGCCAGGACACTGACTTCTCAGCAAAGCCTGAGAGACTTACTAGGTCAAGACAATTAATGAAGTATCTGTCCAATGATAGCTGACTACTAGACTAATTGAACACAGATTTCAGTAGCCATACATGAATGCAGACTTTCAGAGAATTAGACCAGGAAAGTCATTAATTAAACAAATAACAATTATAGCCACCTGCAACAAAAATATCCTGAGTAGGAAAAAGAACCTCTGATTCTCAGAGTGGCCACATTATATTATTTAAAATCCAATTTTCAACAAAAACATATGAAAATGCAATGAAACAAGAAAATATAGCCCATACACAGAAAAAATATATAGTCAGTAGAAACTGTTTCTAAGAAAGCCCAGATGTTGGACTTACCAGGCAAAGGCTTTAAATCAGTAATTTTAAGTATGTTCAAAGGACTAAAGGAAACCATGTCTAAGGATTAAAGAAAAATGAGAAAGATATCTTGCCATTATAGAGAACATCAATAAAGTGATGAAGGCTGTGTTTTAAAAATTAGGAATTATGGAGTTAAAATTACAACAATTAAAATAAAACATTTATTAGAGTGGTTTAATAGCAGATTTGAACTAGTGGAAGAAAAAATATGTTAATTTTAATGCCAAAGGCAATGTTTAAAAAAATATTTTAAAACTATAGAGTAAAAGAAAGAACAAGGAAATTTTTTTAAAAAATGATATTTCCTGGTCTTTGGGAAAATAATTTAAAGCCCTATATAGTTAACCCTTGAACAATGCAAGCATTAGGGGTGCCAACCCTCTGCGCAGTCAAAAATCCCCAGATAACTATAATTGGCCCTTCATATCTGTGGTTCTGTCTCCACAGATTCAACCAATAACATATCATATAGTATGGTAGTAGGTATTTATTGAAAATAATCTGTATATAAGTCACCCCATGCAGTTCAAACCTATATTGTTCAAGGGTCAACTGTATACCTTTACATTTATGGTAAACTGATTTAACAGTGAGGCAAGAATTTCAATAGGAAATAACAGTCTTTTCAATAAATGGTGGTAGGACAACTGGATGTCTAGATGCCAAAGAATACACTTGAGCCCCTCTTCACACGATATGCAAAAGTTAAATTAAAATGGATTATTGCACATATTGTAGAGCTAAAATTATAACACCATTAGAAAAAAACATAGGGGTAAATCTTCATGACTCAGATTTGTTAACAGATTCTTAGATATAACATGAAATAGCCAAAAGCAGCAAAAGAAAAAAGAAATCTGGCTTCATTAAAATTACAACATTTTATGCTTTAATGAACATAGCCAAGAAAGTAAAGTTCAACCCACAAAACTGCAAAAAAAATTTTGCAAGTTATATATCTAAGGGACTTGTATGCATAATATATAAATATATAAAATATGTACTTATATGCAGAATATATTAATATATACAATAAAAAGACAAATCACCCAATTTAAAAGTGTGCTAAGGATATTAATACACATTTCTCATAAGATATACTGAAAAAACAAAGCACATGGAAAGATAATCATTAGGGAAATTCAAATAAAAAACTCAAGATATCACTTCACACCCACTAGAAAAACTAAAAAAAAAAAATATATATATATATATATATATATATATATAAAACATCCACTATACTTCAATAAACAATAAAAGAAAATATAAGTGATAGTGAGTGTTTGGCAAGGATGTGGATAAATTAGAGCCATCATACATTGCTGGTGGGATTTTTAAAGGGTGCAGGCACTTTGCAAAACAGTGTGGCAGTTCCTCAAATGGTTAAACAAAGTTACCATATGAGCCAGCAAATCCACTCTTAGGTGTATATCCAAGAGAATTAACAACATCTGTTTAAAATCTGTATAGGAATATTTATAGGAGCATTATTCATTATAGCCACAAAGGTAGAAAAACCCACATGGCCACCAACTAATGAATGAACAAACAAATGTGGTATATCCATACAATTAAATATTATGTAGCCATAAAAAGGAATGAAATACTGATACATGTTGCAACATGTATAAAATTTGCAAATATTAGGCTAAGTGAAAGAAACTAGTCATAAAAAGACACATTGTATGATTTAACTCATATGAAATGTTCAGAATAGACAAATAAATAGAGACTATAGATAGTAGATTAGTGGTTACCTAGGGGTAGGGAGAGAGGGGGATAGGAAATTGGTATGGGGTTTCTTTCTGGAGTGGTAAAAAATCTTCCATAATAAGACAGCAGTGATGATTGCACAGTAAAAACATTTAATCATGTAATTTCCTAGTGTGAATTTTATGGTTTATGAATTATATTTTAATAAAGATGTTAACATGAAATCATACAGAGCTCCTCGTCAATGCCCACCCCCACCTTCCTGCCGCCCAGGAGGGTGTGAATGTCTTAATTTTAAGAAATTGAAATAAATGAATTTAAGATTGAATGAAAATATTTACTGCAAGTAAAAAGAAACAATTAGCGCATATAAGTTTCCAACAGTAATGAATAAGCATCTGTGTATAAAAATACTCCCTCAAAATAATAGTGATATTCATGTATGTTAGCCAGCATTGATTATCTCGTAATTTCTAGGCAGTATGCTTAGTACTTTGCTTACTTCTTCTCTTTTGATTTTCAGTATATTTTGAAATGTATTCTCTTTATTTTATAGATAAGACCTTGAATGAAATTTTAACCTCACTAACATGTCTAAACAGTTCATAAAACAGTTCATCAAGACAGGAACCCAGATCAATTAATTGTAAAGCAAATACTCTTGCCAACTAACCTATAGTTTATTCTTTTTATTCAAGAATAAACGAATAGGAAGCATTTATTCACACCAATGTTATTCTTATAGCTGTCTTATATGTATTCCAGGAGAATCATTGTTTGAAGGAGAGTTTAATTGCATATATCAAAGAAATGCTGAGGAAATAGATTTTCAGGATTTATCTTTTTACCATGAGCCTTCTTCAACTCATCATTCCCACTCAGACTAAGGTCACCTATCTCAAAAGTTATCTCATTTCAATATGTCTGCTCATATTGGAAAGCAATAACAGGCCACAACAATAAGCATTAATCAAATGACAAATCGAAAGGAAATCCTCAAGTAAATAGTTAATGGAAAGTAGCCAAACAAATAAATGTAATTACAAATGGAAAGATGGCATTTTCATAGTGAATCAAGAAAAGGTAAAGGGTTTATCTGGAATCTAAATTGTTTACAGTGGCTTTTGCCCCAAGCAAAGGATTAGGATCAGGGTTTGAATGTTCCATTTACAATCCTTTACCTAAATTTTGGACAGTCTTACTTTAGGTGTGGTCTCTTTGATCTGCTTCTTTATTTCCCTTGGAATAATTTACTCAACATCCCTTTTGCAAAGTGTCTCTTACTGATGGTCATGAAATCTCTAGAATTTTAGACATAAATCTTAGAGGCCATCTAGTTCAATTTCATCATTTTACAGGAAAAGAATTTGAAGCCAAGATCGGTTAAGACCAACCCAAATACTCATCCTTCAAAATATGAGAGGCTTTCTTCCATGGACTTCCTTATGGGAAAGCCTACCCAGTTTGATTATAAATTTATTTCAACTAGCATGTTTGAACAGTTTAAGATAATTTACTCTTATTTTTCTTAAGATTTTTTTTTCTATTCTTAGAGATTTTCTTTTAAATCTGAGCTATTTAAATAGATCTTATGCTGTTTTATTCTTATTCTTAAATGACAAGTATCTATACAAGTTCATTATCTGCCAGAGTTCTTTTTAGTCTCTGTGTACTCTTCAGTATTAAGATTCCAACCCTTCAATCTTAAGAAATCTTTGAAAACTCAGCATTAAGGGTTTTTTTTTGGTTTTTTAAATAATGTTGCTATGCTGGAGTAAGGATGAATACCCTCTCCTGCCTTCTGTCTGGCCAGTTGTATACAAAGAGCATAATTTATTCTCAGCAATTTGAAGCAGTCTGAGGTTCTCCTAAGGTCAGAATAAGTACATGCAAGACTACGCCTACAAATTATAATGTATATTGTGAAAATTTCTCAATACTTTGCCATTATTACTTGCCATAAAATTGAATTCCTAACAGTTTCTAAGTAGGACAGCCATTGTTCAAATAGAAATTGTGTATAAATAGTATGTCTGCCTTCTTCACCCATTTTATGTGTGCATAAGCTAAAATTATAACCTACCTATGAAGTTTGAAAAAGTTAACTGAATGATTTTTACCAGTATTCAGCTCAGAAAGCTCAACAGCATCAGTGAAAGGCAAGAATTATTAAAGGCATCCCATAAACATTTGTTCAATTGAATTGAAGCTTTACTCAATTTGGAGATTTTCTTTTCTATTTTCCCCCTTATCTAAACTAGTGAGATCATTCACAATCGTTCTACATTCTGAAGCTTACAAAATACACAGATTTAGATAAAAACAGTTGTTAGCTGCATCATTCTAGGTTACTAGAAGCACAATGCTTTCTGGGCTGATTTGGAGCCATTATAGTCAAAGTAGGAGGATTCCCACAAACAGTGATTGAGCTTTATCTTCAGGAAGGAATCCAGAGTCACAAGAGAAATAACATGAATTGAAAACATACACTAAAAGAAGAGGAGAAGCTCCTTGGGGAGCAAAAGAGAAATAGTATTTTCTTATTAGGCGCTTTGTTAGTCTATTAACAAGCTAATTATAGACACATAGACTGGATACGGCTTAAAGGTAGTAAATATGTGCATTGTTTATAATTCACTGATTATATTTTTATATACCGTAACAATTGTTATTAAACTTATATCCAGTGCTGGTCATTAAAGCAGGAACACATTTTCTTAAATCAATAAAAATATCCCTGAATAATGAAGTCAATTATATGAATGATAATAATGACTAAGTACTTCATTGCTGTCACTTCCTTGGCTAAATCCCCTAGTTTCAAAGTCTTATTTCTTGTTCTCCACTGTACCCTTACTATTTCAAACTTCCTCCTCATGGCACTTATCTCTCTGGTGTCTTATTTCCTAGAGTGAACACAATGCCTGTCCACTATGGTATATATTGATTTTACCTAGGTCCTGCTTGCTGCATGGGCAACCTGCAAGCAAGATGTGTAGTTATTTCCATGATGTGTCTTTAGACCTTCTCAGTTCAGATATTTTTGTCCTAACAAAATGCCATATTGAAGTAATCACTTGAAGTATTGTTGAAGAGAGGGACTGTAAACCGTTTGCCTTTATTTTCCTGAAATTGCAATTAATAAACCAGATGAGCATGCTTTCTAAAAGTTTAGATCAGAGAGAACTTTGGTTGCAGCAAATTACTTAGTGAGTCTACATAGGTCATTATTTCAGCTGCTTGGACAGGTCATTTTTGAGAAAGAATAGATTTGAATTTTATTTCCTATTGCAATATCCATCATCTAATTATCTTGGAACCACACAGATGGATTATTATTTGCCTTAAATTTTAATTAATGTTTGTTTATTTGTAAAGACCGCTTTACTTTCCCCCTGTGTTCAGGATTCAAATGGGACTTTATAAAAATCTTGTCAATGTACAGCAGAAAACAAAACTTTCCAGATAAACACCAGCACCTAGTCTCTAACATTCACCCTTTAACTTCCCCATTTGGTCTGAATTTTTGTTTTTTCTCATACCTCATGGTTCCTTAATTCCTTGACATTTTTTGGCTCCCATGTCTACCACAAGCCTTTCTTATTTTTACTAACTGCTTGAACTTCTTAAATGTCTCTCTTAAATATCTATCTGTGGCCCACTTTGGCTATACAATTCCATCACTTTGCAGTCAGAAAAACTGGCATCAGCTACGAACTCACAGCTTCAAACCAGAAGGACCAGCTAGGTTCTAGGGAAATAATGACTAAAATCTTATATTATTTCCTTGACAGCTTATAATTTTACTTTGGCGAGTAGTCCTATCAGAAATCATATTTTAATTCTTAATTAGTAAAGATTCTACTTTTTATGACTGTCAAGAATGGGTGCATTCAGTGTAATATAATTAAAATTAAGAAATAGAAAACATTAGCAGGATATGATAGTATAAACAGATTCTCCACATACATAGAAGGATTCTGATACTAACAATAGTTTGGGTGCTTAACCTGTGCCTGGCACTATTCTAGTAGCTTTAGATGTATTAACTATTCTAATAGCTTTAACTATCTATTATAATAGCTTCAGATGTATTAACTATTGATTCTTACAGTAACCTTATAAGAACTATTATTATTTCAATTTTACCCATGAGAAAACTAAAGCAGAGAAGTTAAGCAACCCGTCCAATGTTTCATCCAAACACAGCTAGTGAGCCATTGAGCGGAGATTAAAACTCAGGTGATATGACTTCGTGTATCAGAAGACAACCACAATGCAGACTGGAGGATTGCATTTGAAGCAGTATTGCTATAGAATTTCTCAAATCATTTATATTCTTCATCTGGTTAATAATATGAAGTATGAACAATGTGCCAAGCATTTTACTAGACACTGAAACAAAAATGGGAGTAATTAAGTTGACTATTTTTTGAAGTTTAAGTGTAGAGGAGAAAGGGATGCTAAAAGTTTGTAAATGTTGAACAATTTTGATATCTAATTCAAAAGGGATGTAGAGAGAGTTAAGAGGGCATATGAAAGGTAATTAAGATAGTTTAAAAAGAGGAGTGATCAAAGAAGCAATCCTAAAAAAAGACTTAAGGCATTACAAAGAGTAAAGGTAGTTTGGTGAGATGGGAAAGCAGGAGGAAGGCAGTGGGTGGAAAGGAGGTTGGAAACTCTTCCAGGCAGAAAGAACAGCATGTATGAAGAAGGCATGTCATGATTTTGGTGGAACTTCAGAGAAAATCTGGACCCCATCATGCAGAACTGTAGACATGTTGAAGATCTTGAACGGCCTTGCCAGAGCAATGGGAGCAACTAAATGGTTTTTAGTTAGAAGCAACTGATTTACTACTCTAGCTGCACTGTGGAGGACAGAATGAAAGGTTAGACTCATAGAATCCAGTAAAAAAGTTGATTATAATTAAAATGATTTAGACAAGTTTCTTTGTTTCTGGTACATCTGGATTTATAGTAAAGGGAAATATAATTGTTTTATTTAAAGTTAATAAAAACTTTAGTGGTAACAGTGTAGATAACTCTCTAGGACTACATATAGAAAGCTTAATTTTCCTTGGCCTCTGGGTTGCAGATTGTTTAAAAACATGCGTTTGGAATCAAATGTCACTCCGGAACTCTACTGTTTGCAAATTATATAACCTTGGGCAAACTATTCACAAGGGAAGGGAGAGTAGAGGTGAAGGGAGGCAAAATACCACTGAAAAAGTCCTTATTGAATAAAAGATACACATTTTCTCAAAAAGTATAATGTGCTTGCTTTAAAGAGAAAGTACTTCAGTGAAAACATTAAATTCTATTTAATTTACTTAATCAAATAGGGGTTTGTTTTGGAAATATCAAATAACTTTAAAATTGGCATCCAAAGATATAAACATTAGTTTACAGGAAATTTCCTTTTGTGGAATATTTCATTCCACAAAGAAACAGGACTTTACATAAATGAATCAACATTTATTTATTGATCCTCTATTCTGCGTGGTTCGGTAGATTCAAAACTTCATAAACATGCATATTTTTGGTTGATGGAATAAAAATTCTCCAGTTTTATGTTTTAGTAATTTCCAAAGCTGATTTTAATTATATTTGAATTTATGGATTAAGTATTTCTTAATGGGTTTATGAAAGTGATAAGTTTATGCTTCCAAGAAAGATATTTGTGGGCTTTCAAGTAACAATAAAGCTTTCTTGCTAGAAATATAACCAGTTTAAAGGAAAGAAGGACAAGAAAAACAACTCTATAGTTTCCTCAACTAAATCTGATCTAGCTCCACTACTAAAAATGTTATCGGCCCTGTATATTGACACATTTTTTTTTTTTAACCAGTAGAGAAAGTTACTGTGGCTGATATTTGATTGAAAAGGATGTTGCAGCTGTTAGGAGAAAAGAAGCAAAGAGAAAGACACACTAGATGCTTGTTCCTCAGGCTAATTTGCTGCCTATAACCTTGTATTTCTTGACCCTCACCTTTTGCCCACATTTTCCTCACACCACAAATACGGCACTCATAAATTTCAGTTCCCCAGCTTATTACATTTGAGATTGTAAACTGCCAGGAGCTATGGTGCTAAAAGTGCTGCCTCTCAAACAATTTTCTCCAATGATATTAACCTTGAATGCAAGAGGTATAAGTGATGGAGAGTTTACAACACCACATAAGTTATAGCCTATTTAGTCTAAACCCTTCATTTAAAGGAAACTGACTAGATTTCGAGGTCAGGGGAACTCTATTATCAACTGTTATTCTTGGCCCTTGATGATTATACTTAACTATCACAACAACAAAAGAAAGAAAACCACTATGATTTTAGATGTCGTCATTTAAGAATTTGCTGTTAAAAATACAAAAAGGTTGATCTCGTTGGATTACTAATTTCAGACTCCACTGTATGAAGCAAAGTCCATACATATGATGGTACTTTACGCTACAGATGTGTGCGACATATTTTGGTCTGTATACATTGACTGCTTCAATTTTGAGTCAGTTAAACCCCATTGTTTTAATAATGATGACAGCATTTAAAACTATCTGAAGTAAATATTTTGCATTTTTAATGACTTCATGAAAGGTGTGGAAAGAGACAGTCCAAGTTTATAATATAGATTCATGGACAGTGGTAAATGGCTGGTCTCTGTTGGAGAAAGACTGGAAGGTCTAGGGAAGAGGTGTGCGGGTACACTTACGATTGCAGACAGTAAATTAGGAGCTTTGTTAATGCCTTCTTGCGAGCATCCACAATGGTGGAGGCACTAAAAATCAAGTACTCGTAATGATTTGGCCATTTGTTATCAGGCAGCCCCGGTCTTCAGCTTCCCTAGTGCTGATATGATGGGAGCAGGAACAGAGTGGCTTTGGGAGCAGTGATAAAGAATATACATTACTAGCATGCACCACGAGCATGGATTGCCATTCAATTCAATGATCATTACATGGTCTGTATCCCCAAAATTTCAAATTCAATAACTTTAGGGGTGAAAGTTGGAGCAGCCCTGCATATTAGTTAATGCTATTACTGCCGTGACAAAATACCACAAACGTAGCAGCTTAAAACAACACAAATATTTGCTCTTACAATTCTGTGGCTCAACAGTCTGGAATGGATCTAGCAGAACTAAAATTAAGGTATTGACAAGACTGTGCTCCTTTCCAGTCGCAGTGGATACTCCATTTCCTTGCTTACTTAGGAAGTTCACAGAATTCAATTTCCTATGGTTGTAAAAACCTGTTTCTTTTGTGGCTGTTAGCTTAGGTCTGTTCTTGACTTCTAAGGGCCACCCACATTCTTTGGCCTGTGGCCTTCTTCTCCCATATTCAAAAGCAACCATGGTGCATCAAGTTGTTCTCAGGCTTCTAATCTTTTGTGCCCCATTCTCCATGGTCACATCTCTTTAACCTACCATTCTACTTTCCTTCTCCAGTTTTAAAAGCCATGTGATTACTTTGAGCCCACCTGGATAATTAAGGCTAATCTCCCTATTTTAATGTCATCTGATTAGCAATCTTAATTCCATCCCATCTGCAACCTTAATTTCCTTTTATCATCTAATGTAACTTATTCACAGGTGTAACACCAGAGGCTGAAGCTCATGGGGCATGAAATCCTATCTATGAAACCTGGCTTACCATCACTCACAGTGACTCACTTTTTGTTTCCTGTTTTTTCCAATGCTGGTCTCTGTGGATTTAGAGGTGTTGTTGTCCAGAAAGAAAACACTGTCACCAGAGGACACAGCAAGATTCCCAAAACGTTTTAAACTACTCTTTATTGGTTACTCCAGACTCCTGTGCAAAGAACAAGGAAAAGGAGCCACCATCCTGGAAGGGATAACTGGCCCTAACGATGAGGAGGCAGTAGAGCTGCTGCTATACAGTAGGTTAAGAAAGATTATATTTGGTACCTAGGTTTATCCCTGGAGGTGTATTCTTCTACTTCCTTGTCCAATATTGATAGTATGTGTATAAGTGAAGCAGCCATGGTCTGAGTATGTCACTGACTCAGACCCTTGAGGAATAAGGGTCTGGGTCACAGCACCAGGCAATCATTTAGAGCAGTAGATGGTGAACCAAATCTAGAACCAAATCTAGCAGAGAAGAAGCATGATGAGCATCACCTGCCTTTAGGAGACCAACTGCAGAAGTTAAGTCTATGGATCATCCACTAACATTCCTCTTACAGATTTCCCTTCCAAAAAAAAAAAAAAAAAAAAAAATCAACCAGAATTCTAGAAGAGCTGTTTCTAGATGAGATGAATCTATAATGTGTAGCAAGTGGCTCTAAGTGGTGCAACATGGTGGTCTCTTTGTACGTGCTGTGGTAAACTGACCAGATGCCCTCATTCTTCTGCAAGGTAGATGATATTATTTCATGAGACTTGCTCTCAGATGAAGGGAACTGCCATATCCAAAGTTGTCCTCCCTCCCTGGGGGCAGACCGTATCCAGTGATGGTTCAATTGGGGGTACAAATGTCTTCTAGTCACTTTACCTCGTTTTGGAACAACCCTGAGGACCTTCCCAGCTCCAGAGCTCCCCATTGGATTAGCCAAGGCTTTTATTGTGACTGAATCATTCTTCAACTGCCCAATTCTGCTTCCTCTACTCCCTTAGGTGTTGAGACCATGACTATTTCCCAAAAAAAATTTCCTGCAAGCAAATCTCCAACTCAGAGTGTGGTTTCTGAGTGGACTTTGAAAAAATTGATTTTACTTGCTTTGAGATGGTAGTTTTTAAAACAATTAAGGTCAGTTATTTTAACACTAATAAACTATGTAAGCCAATGGCAAGAAAACATACTGGATATCAAAATATGCTTTTTAATAATGTTTCCATTGGTCATAAATTTTGGCAATGTATGCTTCATAGTGTTATTAAAAATAATTTTCAAGCTAATTCCCCTTTTGAAATAGGGTTATATTTAGCAGCAGAACATTTTCTGTTGAACTCATTCTCATTCTCATTTCATTTGTTAATATGACTACTAAAGAAACAGAGCAGCCATTTAAAATCATTTTTGGCAATGTGCTGGGTAAAAGTAATAAAAATTAAAAATGGGAAAAATATGACTGGGACCACACTGGGAAACAAGTGAAAGGCTTCTCATTTGTTCTAAATGCACTAGTTAGTCAACATGGCAGTTAGATAAAAATTAGACACAGAGCTAGGCACTTGGATATGAGTGCCTTACTAAAAGACATTTTTCTTATGTTCATAGAATATTCTGGATATATCTGCAGGTCCCCTAAATAATATCACAATTCCTTACACAGATACCCTGCTTTGACCATTTGAATCTGTGTGACCTTAGAAAAGTCATCTAATATTAATTCTGCATTTAAATAAATAAAAGTAATAGAGTTGTTGAGAGGATTGAATATAACTTGTAAAATGTTTATTATCATTCGTAATACTGATGAATAATAGCTGATGAATAATTTTAGCTGAAATTATTATTATTTTAAGTTTAAACATTTCTTCAATGAATAGTGTATAAATCTTCAGGTCACAGGATATTTGGTCAGTGAAAATAATATTTCATAACTGCATGATTCTTACTATGTGTCAAGCTTCTAATCACCTTTTCTGCGTTATCTCATTTAACTCTCACAACAGTTACATGGGGTAGGCTTTATTATTGACATCATCATTTCCATTTTATAGATGAGCAAATTATAACAGAGGGGATAAGTTACTTCACAACCTGCATGCACACAATTAGTAAGTAGCCAAATCTGGGATCTGAACCTAAGCCATCTTATTAAAAATTTCACGCTTTGGACCTCTAGTCTATACTGCCTCCTGCCTTATGGAGCCTGGCATCAAGAAAATAGCAGTGCTATCAAACTAGAGTCGAAGGTAAGGAATAGAGTCAAGGAGAGCCATCTGTTTGGACAGCTGATTGAATAACTACTCAGATAAGGCTTCTGGCTGGGTTATTGTTAATATTCAGAGAGAGGTAAATTGGTCCTTAACTATTATCACTGAAAAAGCAAATAATGAAAATAGATGTACCTCACTGGTATCTGGTCTTCCCAAATCTGAACTGTTTCTCTAAACTGACACAGTCTTTCCGGATTTCCAAAATATCCTAGCAATATTTCATGTATCTAGTGTTGCCTTCAAACTATAAACCGAACATCTCTCCAACCATCCATGTCCCTTTACCAAAGCCTTCCTTTCCTTTCCCAAATTTCTACCATTAATTTTCTGGAACTTCTACTCATCTATAAGGAAGGTGGTATTCTTAATATTATAAGAAGATCGAGGATGTACTGAAAAAATGCCCCACCCAATAAGACAATAGCATGATTCAGTTAAAAAAAGCCCTTCATGTGAAGTACAACAACAAGTTGTGTTCTATTTTACCTTATAGAGCCTCTGTGATTTTGATCCGTGTGGTAGTTTTTAAAATATGTCCAAAAATTCTTTAACATTCTCCCCTCAAAAAGTAGAGGTTACTTTTCCTTCCTCAGAGCATGGACTGAACTTAGTAACTCATTTTCAATGAATAGAATTAAGCAGAAGTGAAAACATGTGACTTCTGAGGATAGATCACAAAGACATTGCAGACTTCTTTGCGCGCTCTCTCTCTCTCTTCCTCACTTGCTCTGGGGGAAGCCAACTAGTATGTTGCTTTACTTGAGGACACTCAAGTAGACCTATGGAGAGGTCCCCATGGTGGGGAACTAAGCCCTCCTCCAGTCAGGTGCAGGTGCCATCTTGGAAGTGTGTATCCACCAGCCCCAGCCTAGTCTTCAGATGACTGAAGATTCAGCTGAAAAAACCTCAGAGAGACCCTGAGACAGAATCACCCTAACCAGAAGAGCTGCTCCCAAAGTCCTGAGCCACAGAAACTGAGATAATAAATATTTATTGTTTTAAGCTGCAATTGAATTTGGAGATAATCTATTATGCAGAGATAAATAACAAATGTAAACCAGTTACTAATAATCTCTGAGCCATGTAATAAAATTAGCTAGCTAAAATGCTGGAAGAGGGATACTTTCTAAGAGCTATGTAAACATAAAATAAAATAAAATTAAATTAAATTAAAGCAAAATAGTAAAATAAAATAAAATTAAAAAGTAAAACAAAATAAAATGTTTTTCAATAGCTGCATTTTAGTTATCTACATCCTTCCCACATTAAAATTGGAGACATGAAAATCTTCAAAATACAAATTCCTATTTCCCTTCTTTGCCTTTCACTCTCTTTCTATCTTATTATTTATCTAGTTGAATATATGGATAATTAAACCAAGGATGTGGATATTAAAACCTTAAAACCCTACACATCTTGAACAGAGAAACCCCCTTTTTAGTATCACTCATTTAGAAAACTACTTTCTCATAGACAGTGACATGGAAAAATTTGCCACTGGCCTCAGCTGAAAACCATTTGGGAGTATGCACTACTCAGCACCAACTATTTCAACAACACTGGGAAAATAGTGGAAAATTTCAGATGCTACTTACTTTGTAAACATCATTATCTTCATATTCAGGTGAAAAATGTATATAATGAAAACATCTCTATGATTTAAACATACCAGAAAATTAGAACACTTGCTATGAATGAGAAAAAGATTTATTCACTTTTCAAGTTATCCTTTTGTGAACAGGGCTTCAAAACATAATTCAAATTATTAGGAGGATTTACATATATATATATATATATAGATATAGTTTGGATTAAAATTAACTTGCTTTTATATGGTTATTAGTTTTAAATAACTGTTTGGTAATATGCATTTGTAACCAATTTTCAGTAAAGTAAGCCATTTTCCCTGATATTTCATGAGCCCTGGCATCTGTAACATGAATCACTGTAGATATGCATAGATCCATTTAGAGGTAGAGGTGGCATTGTACAAAACAAGGGGCAGGGAAATAAATGAGAAGCAGCCTGTGTTCTAGTCCTGGTTCTGTCCATAATCCGACTTTTTCTAACTATTGACCCTTCAGTTACTATTATGTTCAAGTAATAATATAAAATGAGACAAAAATATTATATTCCTCTATTGACACAAAAGTTACAAAGCTAAGCCATTACTTACTTGTTTCATTTTTAAGCAGTTAGATATAGGACCTCAATACTCCTAAATATAGGAATTCAAATGGAATAAGAAATAAATGGAATTAAACAACATCACCTGGTGGTATGCAAAAAGAAAATAAAACAAATCTTTATCACTGTTCAGTGAGAAACTAATTTTGACAAAAGTGCATTGATTTAAGTATTAATATATGTCAGGCACTTTATTGAGTGTTGACTATTCAAAGATAAATAATATATGGTCCATGCACTCGTGTAACTATTTAGTATGAAAGGACAGGTGTTAAAGTTGTGTAACAATGCAATAATATAAAACAAAACTGCTCTTGGTAAATTAAAAGGAACCAACACCTTGCTTTGAATGAGTCAAGAGAATTTTCATAAGACAAGGATACCTGAGCTGTTCTTTCAAGAATCAGTAAAAAAAAATTTACAGGTAAAGAAGAGGAGTTGTATCAGGTGAAATGAGAGTGTGAGCAAAAGACATGTTTATGTCGGAAAGAAAAAAGGTATTTGGAGAATTGTGAGTTTGGAATGACTGTAGGTTAGAACATGTGTCGGGGGAGAGAGTATATGGAATTGTAATGTGTAGTTCAGGGAAATGAGAATATTGTTTGGTTTTTAAAAATGCTGCACAGCAGGTATCATGAACTAGAGATCATTTGCCCCACATAAAAGGCAACCCTATTCTGTCCAGCTTTAGTAGTTTGCTGTCCATCAAGAATGTAGGCCTATTTTTGCCTGACCTTCTGATTCATCAAGAGGCAACAGAAACTTAACATTTTATATCCTTATTTAATTGTGAGGAAGTTAATTGTGCCAGGCACCGTGCTAGGAACTTTCACTGTATCTCAGTAAAACCTTTGTTATTATTGTAATTAGTGTATTTTCTAGAGTATCATATCAAAATGTGAACATCTCGGTATGTCATAATACTCCCAATTTATATTTTTATCAACAGGCACAATTACATATTTGATAATAGCTATACATCTCTCCAGGAAGTGCTTTTGAAAAGTTATCCAGGCTTCCTAATACTTATATTTGCTTTTAATTATTGTTTTATTTCAAGTGCAGAGACAACATTTCCATGTTTAAAATCATTAGGCATCACCCATGTAATTCATTTTAGTAATATAATTCAATTTGAATAATAAAAATACTATATTAGAAAATCCACTGTAGTATTGTCTTTATTGTCTTTTAGTTGTTGTATAAAATATAAAATAAAATACATTGAATAAATGAGATTTCAAATGGTTTTTGCTTTTAAAAGAAATAACATCTTAATTATGCAATGAACGTGCTTAATGATTTACAAACAGGATGATGAGAAATCTTTCCTCTAGAAAAAGATAGGCATTTTGATGCAGATATACCCAGGCATAGAACATACTTGAATGCAATTTAAAAAACCCTAGAGTAAACCAAGATGTGAGAAGAAATATGGGATACTCATCAAAATATTAAACAAGGGTTAATTTTAGAGTTGAGGAACAGAGTCGGGGCTAAAATTTGTGGAAAGTAGAAGTGGGAGTTCCATGTTTAGTTTAATTACTAGCAATACTGTTATTTGAAATAGCTCCAGCTGTGAAAGCTTGGTAAAGGCCTTCAGCAAACAAGTTTATTTCTCTTGTTTTTCTTTTAGAAAGAAGTAATACATTTATAGGCCTGAGAGAAGGTAATTAAAGTCAGTGAAGAAATTAAAAATGAAAAAATATTAGGGTATTAAGAGTCCTTTCCCCTAGAAGCCAGAGGCCTGGAAATAAAGCAAAAGAAAATTTGTTAGTTTTAATTACACTGTGGACTTTGTCCCTAATGGATTTCCTTCCCAATCTATGTTGAATAAAACAACTGTCATGGTTGCTTATTGTGTGTGTGTGTGTGTGTGTGTGTGTGTGTGTGTGTGTGTGTGTGTGTGTAGGTGAGAAAGAGACATTGAGACAGAGAGAAAGACAGCTTGTATACAGATGAAGCAATACTGCTCTACAGAGACTGCATGCATCTGACAAATGACTATTTGAATCTCCACTTTCTATTACTAATTAGTCAAAATTTTGAAGAACAATCCAATTTATATAGAAAAGGTATTTAATAAGAATCGTCTACTTTAGGTTAAAAAGTGTTATCACTTTCTAATCCTTAATAAGTTTAACATGAGAGCACACTGACTGTTGGTGCTTTTTATCTATTATTAATTAGGAGTCCTTCCTCCACTAAAATGTATGAATCTTTGCCACATCTAAGGTTTACACTTCCATCCAGATGTGAGTGAATTTTGGCCTGCTTCATCACAGATGAAGATTATTTGACCTTCTGTTAACCCATTTATTATCAGAATTGTTCCAGTTCCCTCCTCAACATGCTTCTGTGTTTCAGCCTGGTCCGTTCAAGACCCTCACCTAAGGTTCTCCATGTGTCTGCAAAACCATTACTGGAAATCACTGTTTCTTTCTTCTGATTCATTATCAAATTTATTTGTACAAGAGTCCCTTGGTCACCTTCCATCTTCTAAATAACAATACAGAAAACTAAATCCTCTACATGTTGAAATTTTTCTGTGATTTAGTTTATCATTGATCCTTATACAGCTTTGGGATTTTCAGAGAACAGATATAATGACTGCCCACTTTTCAAGCGAGAAAGCAGTGATTCAGACATGTTAAAAGATGTCACCCCCTTTCCCCAGATAAAAACTTGAATATTAGAGATTCAGCACCTAATGCAGATGAAATGTAGTGCTTCAAATCTTCCCTGCATCTGAAAGCAACTTAAGAAAATTCTACTAAAGTTTCTAAACTTTATTCTTTACTTTATGTTCAATCCTAATTGACCTGCATCTCTATTCAGTAATGTTAGCCTACCTTTCCTTCACCTCTGTCTTTCCCTTTTATTACTGTTCCTTACATTTAGTGTCTCCTTTTTACTACTGTCTGAATAAAAGTCATGTTTATCATGAAAGTGTGGATAACAAAGAATAATTCTTTTAAAGTTATAAACAGAAGGACACCTTTTTTCAGAAAACAAAAATCAAAGGAAATAGCAACAGCAACATAACTAAATAGGATATTGGTCTTCTAAGAACTTATTTTAAAATGAGTCCATTCCATTATTTATACTAATTTATACATTCCTGGAGACAGGAAACTGGTCTCCAGAAACTTTGGAGAGACAGTTTTGGCTGGAGCGATGGACCATTCTATTCAAGAAAGAAAAGGTCTGGAGGAATACTCACTGGAAGACATTATTAATCCAGGTAAGAAATTAAAGTTTTTAAAAAATAATTAATTACTGCTATAGCACTTATGTGCTGCTTTATTGAGAAGTCATATTCCAAAGGACTTCATTCCTGTCAGGAATAAATAAGTTCATAAATAGTTCAGTTAGAGACAAATTTAATTGATGGTCCTGAGGTTACTGAATTGGGTTACTGTGTGAATTTATAATACAAAAATCTGTATTTTGGATGAATTCTGTGCATTTCAGGTTTACTACCAACTTTAGACACTGGCCTTACATTTCTACTGTTTATTCATGGTGTTAACTAGTTCTTAGTAATCGGTCATGTATTATAATTTAAGGCATTATTTCAAATATTTTTCCAGCTTTATTGAGATATAATTGACATAGAGCACCATGTAAGTTAAAGGTATATAATGTGATGATTTGACACACATATATATTGTGAAATGATTACCACAGTAGGGTTAGTTAATGACTCCATCACCTCACATACTATTTTTTTTTTGGTGAGAACATTTAAAATCTACTCACTTAGCAACTTTCAAGTATGTAACACAGTAATGTTAACTATAGTTATCATGCTGTACATTAGATCCTCAGATCTTATTTATAAGTGGGAGTTTGTACCCTCTCACAAACATCTCCCCATTTCCCATACCCCCCAGGCCTGGGTAACCACAATATTCTACTCTCTGTTTCTGTGAGTTTGGCTATTCTAGATTCCATATATAAATGAGATCATACAGTATTGGTCTTTCTCTGTCCAACTTATTTCACTTTGCACAGTACCCTCAAGATCCACCCATGTTGTCATAAATAGCAAGATTTCTTTCTTTCTCATGGTTGAATTATATATATATATATATATATATATATATATAAAATTCACATCTTTATCCATTCATCCAATGAATATGGGCGTACAGAAATGTCTTTGAGATACTGTTTTCATCTCCTTTGGAGGTATACCACAAGTTGGATTGCTGGATCATACGGTAGTTCTATTTTTAATTTTTTGAGAAACCTCCAAACCGTTTTTCCAAGTGGTTTATCAATTTATATTCCTACCATCAGTGCATAAGAGTTCATTTTACTCCACATCCTTGCCAGCACTTTTTATTGCTTGTCTTTTTGATGATGGCCGAATATTCTAACAGGTGTGAGGTGATACCTCACTGTGGTTCTGATTTGCATTTACCTGATGCGTAGTGATGTTGAGCACCATTTTATGTACCTGTTGACCTTATGCAAGTCTTCTTTGGAAAAAAAAAATGTCTATTTAGGTCTTCTCTCCATTTTTAAATTAGGTTCTTTTTATCCTTTTCTTTTTTTTTGCTGTTGAGTTGTATGACTTCCTTATATATTTTGATCATTAACCCCTTATCTATTAGATGGTTTCCGACTATTTTCTCAACTCAGAAATAAGTCCTCCCATATACAGTTAACTAATATTTGACAAGGAAGACAAGAATACTCAATGGGTAAAGGATAGTCTCTTCAATAAACAGTGTTGGAAAAATCTGGATAATTGCATGCAGAAAGATTAAATTTGTCCCCAATTTTTACCTCTCACAAAAATTACCTCGAAATGAATTAAAGACTTAAATTTAAGACCGGAAACTCTAAGACTCCTAGAAGAAAACATAGGAAAAAAAACTCCTTGACATTGATCTTGACAGAGATCCAATTTTTTGATATGACACCAAAATCACAAGCAACAAAAGCACAAATAAGTGGGACTATATCAGACTGAAAAGCTTCTGTACAACAAAGGAAACAATGAACAAAATGAAAACTATAGAATGAAAGAAAATATTTCAAAGATTCTTAATTTAGGAATTCAGAATCAAATATCTACAAATATGGTGAATTCTTTCTGAAATGAATCCTTTTTTAATGATAGATTGCTTGCAAAAGTCAACATAAAATTATTGGATTATTCTATATTTAACTTGTTATTCCAAAATCTAATTTATTTCCTGATACTTGGGTTGAATATAAGATGCACAAATACATGATTCTATTTAGAATTAGATTGCTTCAGTTCACATCTTTGCATCTGTCCTTTACTAGCTGTGTGACCTTCGGTATCTATCCAAATTCTCTAGGACTCAGTTTTTTTCATCTTTTGTAAAGTAGGGATACTAATAGTGTCTGTCTCATAAGATGAAGATTAAATGAGGTTAATTACTGTAACTTGTTCAAAACCACCTGGTATAGCATGTAAGTAACAGATGTTAAAGATTAATTTTTATTTTTAAGGATATTTTTACAGTTAAAAACAGATCTATATTTATATTTGTTTATATTATTGTTGGCAAAATTTTTCTTAGAGGGCCAGAGCAAATATGGGGACCATATGATCTCTCTGTAGCAACAACTTAACTCTGCCTTTGTAGCAGGAAAGCATCCACACATAAAACATAAATGAATGTGCATGGTTATGTTTGAATAAAACTTTATTTGCAAAAACAGTCAGTGGATCAGATTTGGGCTGTAGGTTGTAGCCTGACAACCTTGGTTTTCGTGCTTAAATAACAAATGTAATGGGACTTCCCTGGTGGCAGAGCATCCACACATAAAACATAAATGAATGTGCATGGTTATGTTTGAATAAAACTTTATTTGCAAAAACAGTCAGTGGATCAGATTTGGGCTGTAGGTTGTAGCCTGACAACCTTGGTTTTCGTGCTTAAATAACAAATGTAATGGGACTTCCCTGGTGGCAGACTGGTTAAGAATCTTGGTTGAATTATATATATATATATATATATATATATATATAAAATTCACATCTTTATCCATTCATCCAATGAATATGGGCGTACAGAAATGTCTTTGAGATACTGTTTTCATCTCCTTTGGAGGTATACCACAAGTTGGATTGCTGGATCATACGGTAGTTCTATTTTTAATTTTTTGAGAAACCTCCAAACCGTTTTTCCAAGTGGTTTATCAATTTATATTCCTACCATCAGTGCATAAGAGTTCATTTTACTCCACATCCTTGCCAGCACTTTTTATTGCTTGTCTTTTTGATGATGGCCGAATATTCTAACAGGTGTGAGGTGATACCTCACTGTGGTTCTGATTTGCATTTACCTGATGCGTAGTGATGTTGAGCACCATTTTATGTACCTGTTGACCTTATGCAAGTCTTCTTTGGAAAAAAAAAATGTCTATTTAGGTCTTCTCTCCATTTTTAAATTAGGTTCTTTTTATCCTTTTCTTTTTTTTTGCTGTTGAGTTGTATGACTTCCTTATATATTTTGATCATTAACCCCTTATCTATTAGATGGTTTCCGACTATTTTCTCAACTCAGAAATAAGTCCTCCCATATACAGTTAACTAATATTTGACAAGGAAGACAAGAATACTCAATGGGTAAAGGATAGTCTCTTCAATAAACAGTGTTGGAAAAATCTGGATAATTGCATGCAGAAAGATTAAATTTGTCCCCAATTTTTACCTCTCACAAAAATTACCTCGAAATGAATTAAAGACTTAAATTTAAGACCGGAAACTCTAAGACTCCTAGAAGAAAACATAGGAAAAAAAACTCCTTGACATTGATCTTGACAGAGATCCAATTTTTTGATATGACACCAAAATCACAAGCAACAAAAGCACAAATAAGTGGGACTATATCAGACTGAAAAGCTTCTGTACAACAAAGGAAACAATGAACAAAATGAAAACTATAGAATGAAAGAAAATATTTCAAAGATTCTTAATTTAGGAATTCAGAATCAAATATCTACAAATATGGTGAATTCTTTCTGAAATGAATCCTTTTTTAATGATAGATTGCTTGCAAAAGTCAACATAAAATTATTGGATTATTCTATATTTAACTTGTTATTCCAAAATCTAATTTATTTCCTGATACTTGGGTTGAATATAAGATGCACAAATACATGATTCTATTTAGAATTAGATTGCTTCAGTTCACATCTTTGCATCTGTCCTTTACTAGCTGTGTGACCTTCGGTATCTATCCAAATTCTCTAGGACTCAGTTTTTTTCATCTTTTGTAAAGTAGGGATACTAATAGTGTCTGTCTCATAAGATGAAGATTAAATGAGGTTAATTACTGTAACTTGTTCAAAACCACCTGGTATAGCATGTAAGTAACAGATGTTAAAGATTAATTTTTATTTTTAAGGATATTTTTACAGTTAAAAACAGATCTATATTTATATTTGTTTATATTATTGTTGGCAAAATTTTTCTTAGAGGGCCAGAGCAAATATGGGGACCATATGATCTCTCTGTAGCAACAACTTAACTCTGCCTTTGTAGCAGGAAAGCATCCACACATAAAACATAAATGAATGTGCATGGTTATGTTTGAATAAAACTTTATTTGCAAAAACAGTCAGTGGATCAGATTTGGGCTGTAGGTTGTAGCCTGACAACCTTGGTTTTCGTGCTTAAATAACAAATGTAATGGGACTTCCCTGGTGGCAGACTGGTTAAGAATCTGCCTGCCAATGCAGGGGACACGGGTTCGAGCCCTGGTCTGGGAAGATCCCACATGCCTGTCGCAGAGCAACTAAGCCTGTGCGCCACAATTACTGAGCCTGTGCTCTAGAGCCCCCGAGCCACAGCTACTCAGGTTGCATGCCACAACTACCGAAGCCTGTGCTTCTAGAGCCCATGCTCTGCAACAAGAGAAGCCACTGCAATGAGAAGCCCACACACCACAATGAAGAATAGCCCCCACTCGCCACAACTAGACAAAGCCCATGCGCAATGATGAAGACCCAATGCAGCCAAAAAATAAATATATAAAATTAATTTTAAAAAATAACAAATATAATGAGTCATGATTTAATAGGAATTAATGCATCCTTAAGACTCTAAATATGTAACACGTGTTTAAAACTTCCAAGAAGGTATTTCTTTGCCCACAATTCTCCATGTAGTTTATCTTTGTCTAAAATTCCATGTCAATGTTTACAGTTTTCTCAGCAAAGGATAGAGGTCACCACAAGGAGAAATTGAATTTCTGTTAAAAAAATTAAACAATGTCACACAACAGTTTGTCCACTGTATATTCAGTGCATATTAATAGCATTCATAACATCCCTTAGGATTACTCAACACATGTGAAATTAGCACAGAACAGCAATAAAAATGTAAATTATCCTATTTTGGTGACTTATGTTATCCTTCCCTTTGTGTACAAATGAAACTTTTATTTTCTTAGGTCAGAGGAAAGTGAAATTATAAAACAAAAAGAGGTTGAAGGATTTACGAAATTCATATCCACTAATGCAGGAAGATATTATAAAATGCTATTGAAAAACTTGTTTAGGTAGAATAACTACATGCCTTTAACTTGGGCCAAATGCTGCATAACTTATTGAAATACAAAAACCATGACAAAATACCAAGCGGTGATTTATCAACACACTTGAGAATTTGTGATGGAAGGTCTGGAGGATCAATTTAACAGAGGATTTTGCTATGATATGAAAACTGATGATTCTTAGTATAAAAATATGAATGTTTCAAATAAGAACAGCAAGATTACATCAGCTGCTAGCAGATATGAATACATTTCTTATAAGTTTATTTGAAAAAAAGATTATTCTATGTGTTTGAACCTATGGACTTTGATTTTACTTTCATTTCTATTGCACAATTGTCTGCTTATTATCTCTAATTTATATTATGTAATCTAGTAGTAACACCTCCATACATACCAAATAAATCTAAACTACCTGACATTTATCCCAGCCTCATATACAC
Organism: Lipotes vexillifer; assembly: GCF_000442215.2. Taxonomy (NCBI): domain Eukaryota; kingdom Metazoa; phylum Chordata; class Mammalia; order Artiodactyla; family Lipotidae; genus Lipotes; species Lipotes vexillifer. The sequence continues at coordinate 796,970 of NW_006782724.1, read as the reverse complement.
ACAATCTTTCTCTCTCTCTCCCTCTCTCCATTCTCCTCCTTCTCTCTCTCTCTCTCTCTCTCTCTCTCTCTCATGAGTACACGCGCACACACACACACACACGCACACACAGAGACATGGAATGAAGTGACTCTGTATCATACAGAAATGTTATCTCTAGGAATTAAAGTATCACACAGAATGACCTACTTAAAATAATTTCAAATGAGTGTCAAGTGCCTTCTTTTTCCAAAATTAATATTGTTTTTCTTATTTTATTAGTTGTCTTTATGAACAAGGCTGTTTAGTGTTAGTATTCATGGAGCCAACCATGTGCAAGAAGCACAGCGTACAGTATAAGGCCCAAAAGACATATTAGAGTTTCTGAACAAGTTTCTTCCCCTGATTATTTTGAACATTAAATATTTATGGAAGAGTTGGAGAGGTACTCAATCTACTTATTATTCATCCATGATATACGTAATTGATTTTAAGGTGAAACATTCCAGCTCACATAGCTTTTGGGATATTCACTCTTAGCTGGAGTGATACTATGTATGCTACAATGCCTTGAATATCATCCAGATTATTAACATATGACACATGGCTCATGAGCATTGTGTGAAATGAGGAACAACTTTTGCATGTACTACCTAATTTAATTGAAATTTAATGAGATGATGTGTTGGAAAGTAGTTTGTAAAAAGTTCTAATTATCATTACCATGCCTCACTTCTCTAGCATAGTATGACACATGGTACAGACAACACATTTGCAGAGCATCTTGATTTTTTTTTAATGCTGAGTAAATCCCTTTAAGAGATGCATGCATTCAGAAATCGTAAATCCCCTTACACTAGTGAACTTTCCCTCCTCTTCTCTCCACTCCCTTCCACCTACTCATGCTTTTGTTTTTGTGTGCCCCATTTCTTGCAGTTTTAACCAAACTATTGCTCTTCTCTCAATCATCAAAAGATAGTGCTGCTGCTGTGCCTTGAATATCATCCAGATTATTAACATATGACACATGGCTCATGAGCATTGTGTGAAATGAGGAACAACTTTTGCATGTACTACCTAATTTAATTGAAATTTAATGAGATGATGTGTTGGAAAGTAGTTTGTAAAAAGTTCTAATTATCATTACCATGCCTCACTTCTCTAGCATAGTATGACACATGGTACAGACAACACATTTGCAGAGCATCTTGATTTTTTTTTAATGCTGAGTAAATCCCTTTAAGAGATGCATGCATTCAGAAATCGTAAATCCCCTTACACTAGTGAACTTTCCCTCCTCTTCTCTCCACTCCCTTCCACCTACTCATGCTTTTGTTTTTGTGTGCCCCATTTCTTGCAGTTTTAACCAAACTATTGCTCTTCTCTCAATCATCAAAAGATAGTGTTGCTGCTGCTGTCCTGTTGTAAAGAATATATATGTATATATATATATATATATATATATATATAGAGAGAGAGAGAGAGAGAGAGAGAGAGAGAGACAGAGAGAGACAGAGAGAGACAGAGAGAGACAGAGAGAGACAGAGAGACAGAAAGACAGAGAGAGACAGAGAGAGACAGAGAGACAGAGTCAGAGAGAAAGAGATAGAGAGAATGTAGTATCCTAATAGAACATTCAGAGCACAACTTATGGGATCTGGTACAATCAGATTTTAATAACAGATATGTTCCTTAATAGCTGTATGTCCTTAGACAAGTAACATTTCTGAATTTGAGTTTCTACATCTGGTAAAAAGGGGATAATGATACTTATCAATATGATCTTCATGAGGATTAAATTAGTTTTGCTAAATGCACTCTCTGTAATATAAATAAATATTCAAGAAGTGTTTCGTACTATTTTTGTATTGGTATCATTATTTGTCATAAAAGCTCTAGTCAGAGTATAGGATGAAAAATGGAGAAGCCTGTAGGATGGATATTACTTAGAGAAATTAGACCTGAAGGAATGTACTAGCCACTATTACTAGTAAGTTCCTGAAGGCAGCTGCAGCTGCAGACTATGAGAAGAAACCTAGTGAAGGTGAAAACATACAGTATCCCTATACTTAATAGTGGATGTCTTGGCAACATAAAAGTATCACCAGAGTATCACCCATGAGTTTAGCATCCCAACATTTAATTCCTGGAGTACCAATCCATGACTATCTTCTTTGCAGTGTTCAGGCTCAAGATAGGTTACTGTGGCTATGGTGATAGAAATCCTTTAAAGATAGGTGGAGATAGAATTTTTAAAAGACAACTGATGCTAAAGGGTTTATGTCTCAACTTAGTTAATGGGGATTCAGTACAGTATTTTAAACTGATAAATGATTAGATGGGATAGAATGATTGGTCTGGCAGAGGCATGGAAGAAGATAGGCCAGAGGATGGAGCACATCAAGGAAGGGACTGTATCAGCAATCTGAGTAAAAAATTAGGTTTGAAAGGAATTTTAAAAGTAGGATAGATTTTAAAATAAGAAGAAGCTGGATTTACCAGGAGGCAATTTGTTAAGGACTAGGGCTTCGGGCAGCAGGTTAGGATGGAGTAGGGAGGTAGCTTCAAACACTAGACAGATTAAGGTTTAGGGCAAAACATCTGTCCTTAGTATGCTGGGTGATAGCAAATATGGAGCTCCAGCTAAAGAGCAACGTGGATTTGTGCAGGAAACCAAGAGGGGATTTAGTCAAAATGGTATAAGATAGGAACACATTATCAGACATGTGGTCCAGTGTGCAAGCTTAGGCACTAAAATAAGGCCATTAACCACTTATAAGTGGTTAACTTAACCACTTTTTTTGTGGTAGCAACACATTTGATTCAATTAATATATTCATATGCTACATAACAAAATTTATTGCATGTCTATGTGTCTGGTTCTGACTTAGGCAACAGGTATATCAGAAATGGTCCAAATATTCCAAAATCTGGAGGCATGTGGTAATAGCTGAAGTCCTTGGAGAATATCAGGAGAAATAAAGATACTCCCAAGTTGTATTTTTCTCAATGTTGTACTTGAATAAATTGTATTAAGTAAAAATTTAAAATTATACATATTTTAGTTGCTTTTAATAATACTTATATTGGACCAATCATCAGATCCTTTTATCCTCACACCAATCCCTTTTCCTCACCCCTTTTCCAGAACTAAGATGTCCTCAAGATCAATAAAAAAAGTATACTACATTGGGATAAAATTCTGTGGGGGAAATGAAATAAAATTATGACTTCAAGAAGAAATAAGAGTGAATCTATATCATCAAAAAAAAAAAAGAAAGAAAGAAAAGAGGTACTCAACAGTCTGATTTTATTTTTGATGTTTAACCGTGGACAATTTTCAAGCCTCACCCTCCCTCTTCCCCTCTTCCCCTACATCTGGTTAAGTGGATAAGAAAGCCTATGCAGGCCATCCTGTAGCTTCTGCAGAATGACATTCAAAATGTGCAAGCTCTTGCCCTGGATTGGGAAATAAAATGAAAGTAGACACAGACATCACACTGTATAAAAAATTAGATATAATCTTAAACGTAAAACGCAAAATTACAAAACTAAAAGAAAATATAGGAAAAAAATCTATATGAAATAGAGTTTGTTGAAGAGTTTTTAGATACAACATCAAAAAAATAATCCATGAAAGAAAAAAATCATTAGACTTTATTAAAATTGAAAATTTTTGGGACTTCCCTGGTGGGGCAGTGGTTAAGACTCTGCACTCCCAGTGCAGGGGCCCGGGGTTTGATCCCTGGTCAGGGACCTAGATCCCACATGCATGCCGCAACTAGGAGTTAGCATGCCACAACTAAGGAGCCTGTGTGCAGCAATTAAGGAGCCAGCGAGCTGCAACTAAGGAGCCTGCGAGCTTCAACTAAGGAGCCTGCGAGCTGCAGCTAAGGAGCCCACCTGCCGCAACTAAGACCTGGTGCAACCAAATAAATAAATAAATATTTTTTAGAAATTACAAACTTTTGCTTTGCAAAATACACTATTAAGAGAATAAAAAGAAAAACCATAGTTTCCAGTTATTTATGGAATCTAAATACAAAGCAAATGCACAAATATAACAAAACAATAACACACTCATTCAGAGAACAAACTAGGGGTTGTCAATGGGAGAGGGGCAGGGGAATGGCTAAAATAGGTAAAGAGGATTAAGGTGCACCAACTACCAGTTATAAAATAAATAAGTCACAGGGATGTATTGTAAAGCACAGGGAATGTAGTCAATAATATTGTAATAATTTTGGATTGTGTGTAATGTATCAAAATATCAAATCATTATGTTGTACACCTGAAACTAATACACTATTGTAAATCAACTATACTTTATTAAAAAAGAAAAGCCACAACTGAAAGAAATCTTTGCAAAACACATATCTGATATAAGAGTTGTATCTGAAATATACAAAGAACTCTTAAAATTCAACCATGAAAGTATCAACTCAAAATCTTAGCAGAAACCCCACCAAAGAAGAAATATAGATGGACATTAGACATAGGAAAAGATGATCAACATTCTTTGTCATTATGAGTTTGCAAAATAAGTCAAAAATGAAATCAATTATCATCTGATTAGAATGGCATAAATCCAAAAAATTGCCCATACTAATTGCTGGAGGCAATGTAGAACAAGAACTCTCATGTGTTGCTGGTGGGAACACAAAAACAGTAGAGGCATTTGGAAGATAGTTTAGCAGTTTCTTTCAAAGGAAGGAAAATCTTACAATATGATAGAGGAAACCAAAAGATGTGAAAACTAATTCCGACAGAAAAAGCAGTATATGAATTTTTATACCAGCTTTATTCATAATAACCAAAAAGTATAAGTAATAAGATGCCCTTAAGTAGGTGAATAGATAGACAAATTGTGGTACATCCTTAAAACAGACTACCATTCAGCGAGAAAAAGGAAAGAGCTATCACGCCATATAAAAACATGGATGAATCTTACTGTATATTGCTAAATGAAAGAAGTTAATTTGAAAAGGTTTCATACTGTATGATACCATTTATGTAAAATTCCTGAAAAGGGAAGACTATAGCATCAGTAAACAAATCAGTGGTTGTCTATTTCTGGATGGAAGGAGATTGAATATAATGGTGGACATATACCACCATGCATTTGTCAAAATTCATATAATTTTACATCACAAATGTGTGCTAATTTAAAGAAATGATCAATTAGGAATTCAGGGCTACCAGGATACAATGCAAAATGTGACAAAGTAATCTCTCTCACAAATTTATGAAACACACTTATTGAAGTGAATGGGTGAAAAAGGAACTGACATAAGGATATTCATAAAGATTATGGGAATATAATAGAGAATTAGAAGTAAACCTGATGTTTAAGGTTTAATTTCTTTTTAACAAATGTGCAAAAAATAATTCAGTGGGGAAAAACAGTCTCTTCAAGTAATGGTTCTAAGACACTGGGTGACCATGTGGAAAAGAATTACACTGTATACAAAAATTAGCTACTAATGTATTTTAAACCTAACATAAGAACTAAAATTATAAAACCCTTTAAGGAAAACATAGAATTTAATCTTCATGATCTGGGTTAAACAAAACTTTCTTAAATATTATACCAAAAACACAGCAACAAGAGAAAAAAAATGGCTTCAACCAAATTAAGACGATTGTACCTAAAAGGACACCATCATGAAGTGAAAGCACAACCCACAAACTGAGAGTAAATATTTGTAAATCATATATCAGGAAAGCAGCTGTTTCTAGAGTATATAAGAACATTTACAACTCAAAAATAAAAAGGCAGGGCTTCCCTGGTGGTGCAGTGGTTGGGGGTCCACCTGCTGATTTGGGGGGTGCGGGTTCATGCCCCAGTCAGGGAGGATCCTGCATGCTGCGGAGCGGCTGGGCCCGTGGCCACTGGGCCTGCACGTCTGGAGCCTGTGCTCCGTGGCGGGAGAGGCCGCAGTGGTGAGAGGCCCGCGTATGGCAAAATAATAAATAAATAAAATAAAAAGGCTAATGAGCAAAGGAACTGAATAGACATTTTTCCAGAGAAGATAAAGACATAGCTAATAAATACAAGAAAAGATGCTCAATTTCATTAGCCATTAGGGAAATACAATTGAACATAACAAATGAGATACCATTGCATAGCTATCAGGATGGGTATAATCAAAATGGCAGATAAGAACAAATGTTGACAATGGTGTGAAGCAACTGGAAATCTAATACATTTCTGGTGAGAATGTAAAATGGTACAGCCACTTTGGAAACAGTCTGATAGCTCCTCAAAGGTTAAACACAGAAGTGCCTTTATGACTCAGTAAATATACCCCTTTGCCTATGTCTAGGAGTAATTAAAATATTTGTCTACACTAAATCTTGAGCACGAATGATCATAGCAGCATTAGTCATAGTAGCCAAAAGTGGAAACAGGCTAAATGCCCATCAACTAATGAATGGATACATAAAATGCAGTTTGTCCAGACAACAGGCTATTATTAAGCAATAAAAAGTAATAAAGTACTTATATTTGCTACAAAAAGATGAACTTTGAAATGATCATGCACAGTGGACGAAGCCAGTTACAAAAGAACATATATTTTTTTCTCCTTTCTTTTTTAGTCTTTAATTGATTAATTTATTTATTTTTAATTTTTTTTTTTTGGCTGCATTGGGTCTTTGTTGCTGCGCGCGGGCTTTCTCTAGTTGCAGCAAGTGGGAGCTACTCTTTGTTGCACTGTGCGGGCTTCTCATTATGGTGGCTTCTTTTGTTTCAGAGCACGGGCTCTAGTCACGTGGGATTCAGTAGTTGTGGCACATGGGCTCAGTAGTTGTGTCACATGGGCTTAGTTGCTCCACGGCATGTGGGATCTTCCTGGACCGGGATCAAACCCGTGTCCCCTGCATTGGCAGGTGGATTCTTAACCACTGCACCACCAGGGAAGCCCAAAAGAACGTATATTTTATAATTCCATTTATATGAAGTGTCCAAAATAGGCATATCTACAAGGAAAGAAAATAGATTCATAATTTTTTAGTACTGGGTTGGGAGGAAATGGAGAGTGACTGCTAGTGGTCATAGGATTTATTATTTTTTTTGGAGTGTTGGAATAGTTCTAAAATTGATTGCAGTGATGGTTGTACAACTGCAAATATACTAAAATATTCATTGAATTGTATACTTTAAATGGGTGAATTGTACAGTATGTGAATTATATCTCAATCAAGCTGATAAAAATAATCTGTAGTAGCCTACATACTACTGTATTCCTAATAAATTTGAACAAACTAGACTTCAGTGGTGTAGGTAATTCTCCATTTTTCTTTAGAAAGCATTACTTATTATAGTCGTACACAGATACAGACTTATACAGATATGTCTACTGAACTATTCTTTATACTGAAATTATCCTTCTTATTGAAAAATAAAATATTTTTCCTTGAGATCCATGTATACTGATGAACTCAAAAAGAAAGATTATGACTGAAAAATCATCTTAGGAAAAAAAAACACAGCTTGAATAACCATCCTTCTCCATAAATTTATGTTCAAAGGTACAAAAACAATACTGGCTCTAAGGACAAAAACTGTCTCTGGAGCTCTATAAGAGAGAAAGGGAATACCTTATGAAATATCCCTGACTAAAAGAGAACAACAAAGCTAGGTGGAGTATGCCTAGTTGGATCTCAGTGATAACAACAACAGTGATAATTAATTCCATGTGCAGTGTTCAGTGTGTTCCTTACTGACAAGACAGCAGCAACACTATTATATCTTGTGCAGAGAAATTAAGGCAAGAGAGCTTACCCTTGAACTATCTCTCTGATGTGTCATGTACAGCCTGTGCTCTCTGTAATGAGCAAAACCAGAACAGGGCAGGCCTTCAGCAAAAACAAACATAGCACACAAACAAATTAAAGGATAAATTCAAATACATTTAAAAAATAGCCACAGTTTCATATTTCTGACAATGATCTCTTTTCTAGTGACACTGAAGTGTTATTAGGGTGTGTATTTTCACCTTGAATTGTGTGAGATGATTCTGTAAACTAGAAATTACATTGTTGCACACTCCCGGGCCATTGAAAGATTAACGTGCTTAACAGATGAAATAAAACTGAAATCATGTTAGACCAGAATATGTGGAATCAAATTCCTTAGATCTGTGCCATTATGAATAGCAAAATTATTATAATATTACTTAATACACAGTAAAAAGTGTAATTTATAAATTCTAACTTTAAAGTTTCTAATAGTCTAATTATTATTATAAAAGGGTTTCTTCTTCCTGGTGCTGACATAATATAGCTCTAAATGTGAGTGCAATAGGTTAAAGGAAATAATTCTGGTTTTGAGTCCTTGTTTTGCCATTTGTTACCTTTTTAATGTAGGACACAGTACTTCTGGGCTTTGATTATTAATTTGGATATCATGTTAGCAATATCTAATTTATAAGGTTATCCCGAGGATCAGGAAGGATATTGCAGGTTTTACATACTGTGGCTTTCCCATAAAATAGAATGTATTATTTTGTTTTGCATGCAAAAGCATATTTGGGAGCAAGGCTGGGAAAGTAAGATTTAATGACAAATTGACTAAATCAAATATAAGTATTCTTTAAAAGATTATATTGATAAGAACTTTACTGCAGTCCTGTTAGATGTTGATTATGACATTCACTCTGGGATTTGGCAAGGGCCAGTATGCTAACAAGTATGTATCAAGTTGTTTATTTTTGGCACCCATGTTTCTCTCTTATTACTTTCTATTTCTGAGACTGTGCAAGTGAAGGAAATCATTCAAGGATGTCAGCTGTAGTCTTACTGCTCACCTAAGCCAGATGTTATTCTGGTCCATCTGTTCACACATTGTCTGCCACAATATGAAAAACAACTGGGGACTGTGAGGTGACATAGTAATTAACCTTGTAAATGACATTAGCATCACAAATGAAACCAACACTTGGTTTTGTGATTTTCATCAATTAGCAGCAATTAACCTTAGCTGCTTTGCATGATCTCCCTTTAATATTTTACAATTTGCTTAATGGTGGATGCTGTAAAATCACAGTTCTTTGCCCCACTTTTCTTGATATTTAGATTTCTCTTTGTGTTATAATGAGCTTTGCAATTATCACTTTTTGTTTGAATTGTTTGAAACAATTCTTTTCATTCCCTTATGAATTATTAATTTGCTTAAAAAGCCATAATGATTGCTCAGTGTCCATTGAATAATAGTTATAAATAGTTAACTTTTTGCTAGCATTATAGTGAGTCCTTTATATAAACCTAAAGAAAAAGTTCTTTGAAATGATCCTGAAACAATATTTAAGGAAAAAAAATTAAGTTATAGAAGTGAAAAATTTTATAACTGAATAAAGACAAACTGATTGATTTAAGAACAGATTAAACACAGAAGAAGAGAGAATTAGTGAATAAGAATTGGTAATTTGAATATGAATTAGTGAAGCTGTGTATGTTTAAAAATATATACAATAGGGCTTGAGAGTCTGCCTGCCGATGCAGGGGACGTGGGTTCGTGCCCCGGTCCGGGAAGATCCTACATGCTGCAGAGCGGCTGGGCCCGTGGGCTGTGGCCGCTGGGCCTGTGCGTCTGGAGCCTGTGCTCCGCAACA
>NW_006782724.1:761526-786532 GCF_000442215.2 Lipotes vexillifer | reverse complement strand
CAAAAAAAAAAAAAAAAAAAAAGCAGGAGATAAGATATATTACTAATGCTATACAATTAACAAAAATGAAATTAGGAAAAGAGGTACAGAGCAACAAAATAGTTAATATCCTATGGCAACTTTAAACATAACAATAAATATAACAAAAATAAATTGAAAACTCCATTTAAAAGCTAGATAATTCCAGTTGCATAGAAAAGCAAGAACCTATTTTATGCTCTTTATAAGAAACAAACCTTAAATACAAATGAGTATGAAAATAAAAATGTAGAAGAGGATATAACTGCAAACATCAAATATAAAATAGCTAAAGTGTCTATGGCTATCTTAACATAAAAAAGTAGATTTCTACATAAAGATTTTTAAGGAGATAAAGGGAAGCATTTTATGATTGCCACTGTTTAAAAAAATAATAATATTATATGTATAAGCACCTAAAAACAGCATTTAATACACAAAAAAATTGACTGAACTAAAGGGAAGAATAGGCAAACCCTCAATGAAAACAGATTTAATATTTCTCTTCCAGAAATTTATAAACAAGTGAATAAAGACATCAGCCAAGATGTTAAATATTTGAACATAACTGTCAACTTTTTGATAATTGTATTTTTTAGAATATTTTACCCAATAAATATAAAAGCCAATTATTTTCAAGTGTACATGGAACTTTCCCCAAGATAGACCAGATGCTAGGCCATAAAACTAATAGAAGTAAACATCAAATAGTTAAATTCTTACAAAGCACAGCTCCAACTACAAAGGTATTAATCTAGAAAACAATAACAGTCCAGAAAACTACAAATATTTGAAATTAAATAACACAAATTTAAATAAACAACAGCTAAAAGAATAAATATTAATAGGAATTATCAACAGCTAAAAGAATAAATATTAATAGGAATTATAAAATAATTTAAGTTGAATTGTAATTTTTAAAACTACTTAAAATGTATGATATAGCAAATGTTCTGAGATGGAAATTTATAGTTTTATATGTATATATTAGAAAAGAAGGAAGATGTGAAATCAATAACCTAAGCTTTCACCTTAGGAATCTAAAAAATGAAAAGCAAACTAAATCCAAGGCAAGCAGAAGGAAGGCTATAAATGATTAGGATGAAAAGCCATGACATCAAAAACAGAAAACATTAGATAAAATCAATTAAGCCAAAAGTTGATTCTTTGAAAAAATAAAACAAAATTTGCAATTCTTTTTCCTAGACTGACTAGGAAAAGAAGATAGAAAACTCAGGTCAACAATTGGACATTGGTATACACAATGACATTGATATACACAATGACATTGATATACACAATGATATATACAATGACATCGGTAAAATTTGTTAAAATGTTGATTGAAAAAAGTCAGACACAGAAGAATATATATTATGATTCCAAGTATATATATTTTTTAAAGTAAAACTTTTATTTCAAGGATCCATATTTATAAAGAAATACAAGTGATGATAGTGGTTATCTTTGTGGGGAGGAATGAGTAGTGACCAGGGGAAAATGAGGGTGGCATCTGGGGAGGTGATAATGTTTTAATATTGTTTTGGGTTATGGTCATATGGATATTCACTTTTTGATAAATCACTGAGCTGTACATTTTTATAATTCTTAACTGTATGTATAGCATTTCACAATAATAAAAAAATTCATAATGAATAAATACAAATTGCCTTTCAAACTAAATGTTTTCTCTAAGTAGACTCTACAGTTGGAAAACCAATAACAGTTGTGTGTACACAGATACCAAATCATTAATCTCTTTTATATACCTATATTTAAAATAACACCTTGAGTTCTAATGTTAACAAACACAAGGCATTCGATCAAAATTAAGACGTGTGTGTGTGTGTGTGTGTGTGTGTGTACATGTTTTGAGAACACATTCTTGGCTCATTGTTCTTTTCTAAACTAATGACTAAACTAATGACTGTAAACCATTTGACCATTTAGAGTGCCTTAATGAATGAACTTGAATCTATAAATGTAATTACGTACAAGTATTAACTGTAGTGAGGCTTCTATGTGTGTGTGTTTGTGTCTGTGTATGAGTAAATTACCTGTCAAAAACACAACAAAGTCTAGAGAGTCAAAGAGAGTCAAAGTCCTAATGACAGTTCCGGGTTACAGGAGGACAATTTAAAACAAATGAAAATAATTTTTTTTTTAAATAAGTGAATCAAAAAAGCAACTGTTTACATTAAGGATAAATATTATCAATATTGCTGGAAATGCCTGAACATTAGCTGAGTGCATTGATCTCAGATCATTATAGTAAGTAAATCAGATTGAGTGAATAAACCTAGTGAATCCTATACATCTTAATGTCTGATAGCTTTCATATGTCGAGAGTCAGACGCTATTCTTTCTGTTTTATGTTCACTATTTCCCTAACTTAAAATTTTACAAGAGAGAATTTGTAATCTTCTAAAAGACCTAAGGCAACAAAGACGCATAGGGAAAAATCTGTAATTTACATACACAAAGTGGCAGGACTGAGATTTGAATCTAAGTCTACTTCCAAAGGCTTTTTATTGTCTATTCCACCTTTGTTATCACTTTCCATAGTAATTTTTTGATATATCCATATCTACTTGAGGCACTTTCATCCTTTAATTTGATGAATATTTTGTAATATAAAACAGAAATTCACAGCAATCTCCAAGGTCCCAAATGTGCGCTCAAGTTCTTCTCCTTCCACAAGGAGATTCCACTTGAATAGGTATTTACATTTCTCTCCCTCCTGAATATCCAATGGGACAATTTATAACGGTAAAGCTACACTAGAGCAGTTTGAGGTTATTTTTTTTCCCTAGTGGTGACTTGACAATACTTCACTTGTATACTCAAAGCCAACAGATATTTGTGGGTCTCTATAACTGTTTCAGCATCTTCTATTTTAAGGGTTGAATTATCACTTGGGTAAATCACTCTCATCCTCAATAAGACAAAAGAAAAGAGTATTAGCTCAAAAATCTCACAGCCTCCCTTGTGGTTTATGAAGATGCTCTGCAGAATTTAAAACCTGCAATGGAGAAAAATGCAACTTAATTTACAATGAGCCTTTTCCATGTGAAAGAAGAACGTCAACAGGAATGGTGTTTGTTATCTTTTTCTTCTTTCTTTAAAATCACTTTTGATTAAATCTAGGAAAGAGACATCTAGCTAGATAGCTTATAGTTTACGACAAATCTTATGTTCCAGTCATCTGAAAATTCCAATGACTATGATGATAGAAATTCCTCTAATTCACTTACTTATTCTTTCATTTTAGTAAAGACTCAGTCTTTTTTGAAAGTGTTGTCAGGGTAGCTTGTTTAAACTGGATTATACTTTTCCTGGTCATCTTTGAGAATGGAATATAACTTATCTTGTCTACTGTAGTAGGGACAGTTTTCTTGTGTTCCACTTGGCTGCCTACCACCTTTTTCTCCTATAGGTAGCTCTTGGCTATCTTTCATAGCTTTTAGCTGAGAGGCAGCCCTGGGAAGGTTTTATACATTATTCCCTAACCTGGTCATGGTCGTTTACATCAGAAGAAAAGAAATTTGACCCAAAGGCACCCAATCATAGACTTCATTAAGAAACCAAAGAGAAGCGCTATATGACAGCTTTGCCGCACAACTCTGATTCTCTATCTTGGTGTGTTTGAATAAGAGATAAACTAATGCCATCAGGAAGAGAAACAGAAAGGCACTTAGAAACAAGTAAAGATGGAATTGACAGTTGAGTAACATTAATGGTCAAATACTACAGTTGGAAGAAAGAGATAAATACACCTCTGAAAGTTCTACCACTAGAATTTTAGTTAAATCATCAATTACTGTTAAGCTACCAGAGCATTTTGTTTGACCAAAAGATTTACTAGACTTCATGATGTCTCTTCTTATAAACAGATATAATAATGTCAGGTTATGATCAGTGAGATGAAGGAAATATCAAGGGTAAAATGATGGAGAGTTAATAATTGGAGAGTTGGGTTTTGGACTCCTTTTGATATGATGGCCAGGGAAGCTTCTCTGAAGAGTTGATATTCGAAATTGTATTGGTGGATGAGAAGCACTGAGATATATCCAGGAGGAGGTAGGAACAAGTCTAAAGGGCCTGGGATTTGAAAGGGCTTGGGATACATGAGGAAAAATAAAAGAGAGCAATGTTTCTGGAGAGTGGTGATCAAGGGGCCCAGAGTATCAAAGAAGGTTGAATACGTAGGCAGAGGCAAGATAATACTGATCCTATTTAGGCCATGCTAGTAGATTTTTATTTTATTTTAAGAAAAATGAGAAGCCACTGAAAGATTTTAGGAAAAAAAGTGTAGCAAAAGCATGTCTAGCTGCTATTTATACGATTAAAGTATTTTTCATATTTACATAACTTCATTTCTATACCTAAATTGACAATATATATATAAATAGTACATATGTAAAGTAACAGTGTGGCCCTGGCATTATTCTCTAGTTTATTCGGGTAATAGTGAAACTCTTAGTTAGAAAAGGCTGTGGAAATATGTCTGTTTTGGTTCTGGAAAGGCTCTCCACTGTGGGCAAAACAGTTTTGAACTTCTATTGATCTGTGCCCAATCTAAGTACCACTGTGGACCACGGAATTTCACTGTCCATACTCTTTCTAGGATTCTACTTGTGATAATTTCTCAATATGTCTGTACATTTTGAAATTCTCTTTTTTAAGTTTTAATCATTTTATTTCGAATGCTCTAAATATTTATATTTCCATTTGCCGTCTTGTGAAATTGTGATATTGTGAAAATCTGGATATGTGATTATGGTCTAACTCAAATGCTTTGTGCCATTATCCTCTGCAAATTCTAATGTTAAAAGCTTTACAAATTGAATAAATTCAGAAGTATACCATGAACTCCAATCAAAACCTCAAGGGATTTTTGTAATAATATAGGGAAAGCATTTTTAAAGGTTAGCTAGATGAACAAATAAGCAAATCTTGCAAAATTAAGCAAGAAGATTATATTACCTTAACAGAATTGAAAGAATAATATATACTCAAAATAAAGAAAGTATAGTTGAATATTTGTCAGTTTTATAGATGAAGAGAGATATTCTATTGATATATCAACAGAAGAAGTCACATAAAAAAGGACTGAAACAAACAAAAATTTAACATTCATTGAACAAATATTTATTGATCAATAATTATGTATTGTTGTGAATATTTGGGATTCATCAGTGAATAAAGCATACAATGATCTTGCCCTTATGGAACCTACATTTGGTACAAATGGACAGGAACAGTACAGAGTAGTAAGTAGTAAAGATAGACTTCATTGATACACTGAGATTTGAGTAAGAATTGACAAAATGTATATTAAAAATAACATGCATAAAATCAAAAGAGAGACGAGACTCTGGAAAAAATTGTCACAAATAAATCAGATACGTTGTTAACATTATATAATTATATAATTTAAGTAGACAAAAGTGTTCATAAAATTTTTACACATGTATATTAAAACAATGATTATTTTAATCTATAAACTTGGCAAAGGTTTAAAGCTTGACAAAATGTTCGTTCAATACTGTGACATTTTTTTCTTATTTAGTTGAAGGCAAATGCACATTACCACACCTTCTCTTGAGAACAAATATTCAGTAGATGCCAACATATATTTAAAATATCAATACTCTGTTACCAGTAATCTCACTTATAGAAGTTTATCCTACAAAGTAATCAGAGAGGTTGTCAAAGATTTATGTAAAGAGAGAACTGCTGCCGTGTTAAGATAATAATAGGGAAAACCTGAAAAAAATCAGAATACCTAAGAACAAAGAAATAATGAAACACTATTTGATGCATCCTTTTATTCTAATCCACTCTGTAATTAATCATTACTATAGAGATTTACTACCACCACCAACCTATTCCATTGCCATCATTTAATGACAAGCAATAATCTAGATTTTCTCTTTGCATATATTGTGCAACAAACTCCTTGACCAATGTCCTCTCAACAGGGAGTAAGACAGATCTTTACAAAATTAAATTCAACATACAACCTTGCCATAAAATACTCTAAGGGCTCTGGTTTGCTTTCAGAACAGGGAGCGAGTAATTAATATACCCTACCTTATCTTTAATATAGCCTATAATTCCCTAGAGGTTTGGCCCTGACCTACCACTCAGCCTGCATTCACACCAGGTTTCCTCCTTCTATTCTGAGTTCTGGAAATCCTTGCCGTATTTCAGCTTATTACTTGCCCATAAAAAAGAACGAAATAGTGCCATTTGCAACAACGTGGATGGACCTAGAGACTGTCATACTGAGTGAAGTCAGTCAGAAAAAGACAAATATCATATGATATCGCTTATATGTGGAATCTAAAAATGGGTACAAATGAACTTATCTACAAAACAGAAATAGAGTTACAGATGTAGAAAATAAACTATGGTTACCAGGGGGTAAGGGATAAATTGGAAGATTGGGATTGACATACACACTACTATATATAAAATAGATAACTAATAAGGACCTATTGTATAGCACAGGGAACTCTACTCAATTACTCTGTAATTGCCTATATGGGAAAATAATCTAAAAAAGAGTGGATAAATGTATATGTATAACAGATTCACCTTGCTGTACATCTGAAACTAATATAACATTGTAAATTAACTATACCCCAATAAAAATTTTTAATAAAAGTACCATGCATACCCCTGGACATAGCCTTTGCATACACTGCTCACTCTGGCATACAGCAGGCACTCAAATATTCAGTGGATGAAAAAATGAACAAACTAATGCATGAGTGATTAAAAGAATGAATGAAAAGTTAGTACAGTTCATAATGTAATAAAGTACAGAGAATATAATCCCACGTTTTAAGCCATAGTGTCTGAGATAATACAATTGATTACTTGAAGGAGTTTATTTGGAATGAGAACTAAATCTTGTGGAAAGTTATAGACATGTTGATATCAGTGATACAATATGATATTCAGTAGACACCATTTATCAGGTAATTGGAATAAAGGAATTAGGGTTCAGGTAGGAGACTGAGACTGCATATGTAAATGTTGGATTGCTCTTCTCAGATGAGATTATTTCAACTGTCAGCAGTTTAACTCAAGATGTCTTTTTAATGTACTGATTATGTTGCAGACATTCTGTTTGGTGATGGAAAACTAAAGCTGAAGAAGGCACATTTCCTAATATATTTTAGTCTAATAAGAAGGTTGTATTATAAAAAAAAGAATATTAGAATACAGAAAATGAATGTAGTATATGAACATCAAAATAAGGTTTCTGAAAATAGAAACCATTATAAATATAGGACCAGGAATACGTATTTACTTTTCCAATTTAGGTACACTCAATTTACAGAAATTCTGCTGAATATAAGTAATTTCTAGCATATACTAAAAAAAAATATATATATATATATATATATATATATATATATATATATATAAAGGCTGTGAACATATAGCTAGCTCTTAACTTATTTTGAAAATTCAAAATGATGTGATGAGATTTGATCACAGATTTTTTTTTTCCTTCAAGTGAGTGTCTAGTCTTTGGGGGGATTTTATTAAGTGTAGACGACTAGGTCAAAATAAAAGCTAAGAAGTACTAAAGGAATTCTCTGTGCTTGATGTCAGAAAACTTACTGATCCTTCTCCCCCTAAAGAATATGCTGACACACTTCAGCTGAGGAGCTGGAAATTTGGGGACTGCAAATGAGGAAGAATACGAAAGTTCTTTTCTTTAAGATTGATCTTTCTTTTAAGGCATGATTAATCTATCACATATTTGACACCCTTTTGTATCTATGCGTCATTATCTGAAGCAATGGTCTTATGAAAAACACATGGATCACTAACCTAGGCAGTGAATGTGGACAGATTTCACTAAACTAGCTGAGTGACCTTGCACAAACCACTTAGCTTCTCTGTGCTTCAGTTAGCCAGCTGTGAAAGGACATTTCTATAAACGACTCTGAAATTTATTCCAGCTCTACAAAGCAATCTGTAATAGCACCTTCAGGAAAAAATGTAAATAATAAGATATGCAACATATGGGTGAGTATTAAAATATTTACCTAAAATTGAGAAAACCAAAGGAGATACTCTGTACAAGAAAATATTTCCTCAAAAAGCTAAGAAATATCATGTTAAAATAATAAAGAAAAATTGAAGGAATATAAATTCACTCACAAGAAAACCCCTATAACTGTTTCTATTTAACACTTTGTAAATCACAATGATTTTGAGCAAGTTAAACCTCCCTTCAATATATTAACATTGTAGAAAAGAAACAAAACCACTGCAAAAAATGGACTTAAATGCATAATGTTTCTCTAGGTTAAGTCATTTAAATCCTTCTTTATTAATATTTAGATTTTAAAAGTTATTTCTTTACAGTTTATAAATTGTGTCCACATATATTGATATTCCTCCACTTTTACAGAAGAAGAAACTAAGGCTCAAAGAAGCAAAATGACTCGTCTACTATTGTTAGCTAATAATTGGAAAAAACAAAAGTTTACAGTTTTAAATTACAAATCTAAGTTTTCTCTTGATTTTCAAGGTTAATATTTGTATTTCATAAAGGAAGGAAAAAATTTTGTTATGTCATTAATATAGTCAAGGATGTTGTTTTGGGTTTTTTCTTAATTTTTGAATTTTATTTTATTTATTTTTTTTTACAGCAGGTTCTTATTAGTCATCAATTTTATATACATCAGTGTATACATGTCAATCCCAATTGCCCAATTCAGCACACCACCACCACCATCACCCCACCGCTTTCCCTGCTTGGTGTCCATACGTTTGTCCTCTACATCTGTGTCTCTATTTCTGCCCTGCAAACCGGTTCATCTGTAACATTTTTCTAGGTTCCACATATATGTGTTAATATACAATATTTGTTTTTCTATTTCTGACTTACTTCACTCAGTATGACAGTCTCTAGATCCATCCATGTCTCAACAAATGACCTAATTTCGTTCCTTTTTACAGCTGAGTAATATTCCATTGTATATATATGTACCACATCTTCTTTATCTATTTGTCTGTCCATGGGCATTTAGGTTGCTTCCATAACATGGTTATTGTAAATAGTGCTGCAATGAACATTGGGGTGCATGTGTCTTTTGAATTATGGTTTTCTCTGGGTATCTGCCCAGTAGTGGGATTGCTGGATCATATGGTAATTCTATTTTTAGTTTTTTAAGGAACCTCCATACCATACTGTTCTCCATACTGGCTGTATCAATTTACATTCCACCAACAGTGCAAGAGGGTTCCCTTTTCTCCACACCCTCTCCAGCATTTGTTGTTTGTACATTTTCTGATGATGCCCATTGTAACTGGTGTGAGGTGATACCTCATTGTAGTTTAGATTTGCATTTCTCTAATAATTAGTGATGCTGAGAAGCTTTTCATGTGATTCTTGGGCATCTGTATGTCTTCTTTGGAGAAATGTCTATTTAGGTCTTCTGCCCATTTTTGGATTGGGTTGTTTGTTTTTTTAATATTGAGCTGCATGAGCTGTTTATATAGTTTGGAGATTAATCCTTTGTCTGTTGATTCATTTGCAAATATTTTCTCCCATTCTGAGGGTTGTGTTTTTGTCTTGCTTATGGTTTCCTCTGCTGTGCAAAAGCTTTGAAGTTTCATTAAGTCCCATTTGTTTATTTTTGTTTTTATTTCCATTACACTAGGAGGTGAATCAAAACAGATCTTGCTGTGATTTATGTCAAAGAGTGTTCTTCCTATGTTTTCCTCTAAGAGTTTTATAGTGTCCAGTCTTAAATTTAGGGCTTTAATCCATTTTGAGTTTATTTTTGTATATGGTGTTAGGGAGTGTTCTAATTTCATTCTTTTACATGTAGCTGCCCAGTTTTCCCAGCACCACTTATTGAAAAGACTGTCTTTTTTTCAGTGTATATCCTTGCCTCCTTTGTCATAGATTAGTTGACCATAGGTGCATGGGTTTATCTCTGGGCTTTCTATCTTGTTCCATTGATCTATATTTCTGTTTTTGTGACAGTACCATATTGTCTTGATTACTGTAGCTTTATAGTATAGTCTGAAGTCAGGGAGTCTGATTCCTCCAATTCCGTTTTTATCCCTCAAGACTGCTTTGGCTATTTGGGGTCTTTTGTGTCTCCATACAGATTTTAAGATTTTTTTGTTCTAATTGCATAAAAAATGCCCTTGGTAATTTGATAGGGATTGCACTGAATCTGTAGATTGTTTTGGGTAGTATGGTCATTTTAACAATATTGATTCTTCCAACCCAAGAACATGGTATACCTCTCCATCTGTTGGTATCATCTTTAATTTTGTTCATCAGTGTCTTATACTTCTCTGCATACAGGTCTTTTTTTCCCTAGATAGGTTTATTCCTAGATATTTTATTCTTTTTGTTGCAATGGTAAATGGGAGTGTTTCCTTAATTTCTCTTTCAGATTTTTCATCATTAGTGTATAGGAATGCCAGAGATTTCTCTGCATTAATTTTGTATCCTGCAAATTTACCAAATTCATTGATTAACTCTAGTAGTTTTCTGGTGGCATCTTTAGGATTCTCTACATATATTATCATGTCACCTGCAAACAGTGACAGTTTTACTTCTTCTTTTCCAATTTGTATTCCTTCTATTAAGTTTTCTTCTCTGATTGCCATGGCTAGGACTTCCAAAACTATGTTGAATAATAGTGGCAAGAATGGACATCCTTGTCATGTTCCTGATGTTAGAGGAAATGCTTTCAGTTTTTCACCATTGAAAATGATGTTTGCTGTGGGTGTGTCATATATGGCCTTTATTATGATGAGGTAGATTCCCTCTATGCCCACTTTCTGAACCGCTTTTATCATAAATGGGTGTTGAATTTTGTCAAAAGCTTTTTCTGCATCTATTGAGATGATCATATTGTTTTTATTCTTCAATTTGTTAATATGGTATATCATATTGATTGATTTGCATATACTGAAGAATCCTTGCATCCCTGTGATAAATCCCACTTGATCATGGTGTATGATCCTTTCAATGTGTTGTTGGATTCTGTTTGCTAGTATTTTGTTGAGGATTTTTGCATCTATGTTCATCAGTGATATTGGTCTGTAGTTTTCTTTCTTTGTGACATCTTTGTCTGGTTTTGGTATCAGGGTGATGGTGGCCTCATAGAATGAGTTTGGGAGTGTTCCTTCCTCTGCAATTTTTTGGAAGAGTTTGAGAAGGATGGGTGTTAGCTCTTCTCTAAATGTTTGATAGAATTCACCTGTAAAGCCATCTGGCCCTGGACTTTTGTTTGTTGGAAGATTTTTAATCACAGTTTCAATTTCATTACTTGTGATTGGTCTGTTCATATTTTCTATTTCTTCCTGGTTCAGTCTTGGAAGGTTATACCTTTCTAAGAATTTGTCCATTTCTTCCAGGTTGTCCATTTTATTGGCATAGAGTTGCTTGTAGTAGTCTCTTAGGATGCTTTATACTTCTGCGGTGTCTGTTGTACCTTCTCCTTTTTCATTTCTAATTTTATTGATTTGAGTCCTCTCCCTCTTTTTCTTGATGAGTCTGGCTAATGGTTTATCAATTTTGTTTACCTTCTCAAAGAACCAGCTTTTAGTTTTATTGATCTTTGCTATTGTTTTGTTTCTATTTCATTTATTTCTGCTCTGATCTTTATGATTTCTTTCCTTCTGCTAACTTTGGGTTTTGTTTGTTCTTCTTTCTCTAGTTCCTTTACGTGTAAAGTTAGATTGTTTACTTGACATTTTTCTTGTTTCCTGAGGTTGGCTTGTACAGCTATAAATTTCCCTCTTAGAACTGCTTTTGCTGCATCCCATAGGTTTTGGATTGTCGTGTTTTCATTGTCATTTGTCTCTAGGTACTTTTTGATTTCCTCTTTGATTTCTTCAGTGATCTTTTGGTTATTTAGTAATGTATTGTTTAGCCTCCATGTGTTTGTGTTTCTTACGATTTTTCCCTGTAGTTCATTTATATTCTCATAACGCTGTGTTCAGAAAAGATGCTTGATATGATTTCAATTTTCTTAAATTTACTGAGGCTTGATTTGTGACCCAAGATGTTATCTATCCTGGAGAATGTTCCCTGCACACTTGAGAAGAAAGTGTAATCTGCTGTTTTTGGATGGAATGTCCTATAAATATCAATTAAATCTATCTGGTCTATTGTGTCATTTAAAGCTTCTGTTTCCTTATTAATTTTTTGTTTGGATGATCTGTCCATTGGTGTAAGTGAGGTGTTAAATTCCCCCAGTATTATTGTGTTACTGTCGATTTCCTCTTTTATAACTTTTAGCAGTTGCCTTATGTATTGAGGTGCTCCTATGTTGGGTGCATATATGTTGATGATTGTTATATCTTCTTTTTGGATTGATCCCTTGATCATTATGTAGTGTCCTTCCTTGTCTCTTGTAACATTCTTTATTTTGAAGTCTATTTTTTCTGATATGAGAAAAAAAAGACTTTAAATAAACTCCAGCTTTCTTTTGATTTCCATTTTCATGGAATATCTTTTTCTATCCCCTCACTTTCAGTCTGAATGTGTCCCTAGGTCTGAATTAGGTCTCTTGTAGACAGCATATATATGGGTGTTGTTTTTGTATCCATTCAGCAAGGCTGTGTCTTCTGGTTGGAGCATTTAATCCATTCACTTTTAAGGTAATTATTGATATGTATGTTCCTATGACCATTTTCTTAGTGGTTTGGGGTTTGTTTTTGTAGGTCCTTTTCTTCTCTTGTGTTTCTGACTTAGAGAACTTCCTTTAGCATTTACTGTAGAGCTGGTTTGGTGGTGATGAATTCTCTTAGCTTTTGCATGTCTGTGCAGCTTTTGATTTCTCCATCTAATCTGAATGAGAGCCTTGCCAGGTAGAGTAATCTTGGTTGTAGGTTCTTCCCTGTCATCACTTTAAGTATATCATGCCACTCCCTTCTGGCTTGTAGAGTTTCTGCTAAGAAATCAGGTGTTACCTTATGGGAGTTCCCTTGTATGTTATTTGCCGTTTTTCCCTTGCTGCTTTTAATAATTTTTCTTTGTATTTAATTTTTGCCAATTTGATTATTACATGTCTCAGTGTGTTTCTCCTTGGGTTAATCCTGTATGGGGCTCACTGCGCTCCCTGGACTTGGGTGGCTATTTCCTTTCCCATGTTAGGGAAGTTTTCGACTATAATCTCTGCAAATATTTTCTCTGGTCCTTTCTCTCTTCTTCTGGGACCCCTATAATGCCAATGTTGTTGCGTTTAATGTTGTCCCAGAGGTCTCTTAGGCTGCCTTTATTTCTTTTCATTCTTTTTTCTGTACTCTGTTCTGCAGCAATGAATTCCACCATTCTGTCTTCCAGGTCACTTGTGTCTCAGTTATTCCACTGTTGATTCCTTCTAGTGTAGTTTTCATTTCAGTTGTTGTATTGTTAATCTCTGCTTGTTCTTTAATTCTTCTAGGTCTTTGTTAAACATTTCTTGCATCTTCTTGATCTTTGCCTCCATTCTTTTTCCGAGGTCCTGGATCATCTTCACTATCATTATTCTGAATTGTTTTTCTGGAAGGTTGCCTATCTCCACTTCATTTAGTTGTTTTTCTGGGGTTTTATCTTGTTCCTTCATCTGGTACATAGCCCTCTGCCTTTACATCTTGTCTCTCTTTCTGTGAATGTGGTTTTTGTTCCACAGGCTGAGGGACTGCAGTTCTTCTTGCTTCTGCTGTCTGCCCTCTGGTGGATGAGGCTATGTACGAGACTTATGCAAGCTTCCTGATGGGAGGGACTGGTCGTGGGTAGAGCTGACTCTTGCTCTGGTGGGCAGAGCTCAGTAGAACTTTAATCCACTTGACTGCTGATGGTTGGGGCTGGGTTCCCTCCCCCTGTTGGTTGTTTGGTCTGAGGCAACCCAACACTGGAGTGTACCTAGGCTCTTTGGTGGGGCTAATGGCGGACTCTGGGAGGGCTCATGCCAAGGAGTACTTCCCAGAACTTCTGCTGCCAATGTCCTTGTCCCCACAGTGAGCCACAGCCACCCCCACCTCTGCAGGAGACTCCCCAACACTAGCAGGTAGGTCTGGTTCAGTCTCCTCTGTGGTCACTGCTCCTTCCCCAGGGTCCCAATGTGCACACTACTTTGTGTGTGCCCTCCAAGAGTGGAGTCTCTTTTTCCCCCAGTTCTGTCAAAGTCCTGCAATCAAATCCCAGTAGCCTTCAAAGTCTGATTCTCTAGGAATCCCTCCTCCCATTGCCGGAACCCCAGGTTAGGAGGCCTGACGTGGGGCTCAGAACCTTCACTCCAGTGGGTGGACTTCTGTGGTATAAGTGTTCTCCAGTCAGTGAGTCACCCACCCAGCAGTTATGGGATTTGATTTTACTGTGATTGCGCCCCTCCTACCATCTCATTATGGCTTCTCCTTTATCTTTGGATGTGGGGTATCTTTTTTGGTGAGTTCCAGTATCTTCCTGTCAATGACTGTCCAGTAGCCTGTTGTGATTCTGGTGTTCTTGCAAGAGGGAGTGAGAGCATGCCCTTCTACTCCACCATCTTGAGTTCCAATCCAACCTGCAAAATTCTTAAATGATCTTACTCTGCACAATTATCATTATCTTTTTATTCTACCACTTGCCACTTGCTTGACTTGGCCAAGCTCCTAGTCAAGGATGTTTGTTTCAAAACAAATATAGTTGACCCATGAACAAAGCAGGGGTCAAGGGCACTGACCCTCCACAGAGTGGAAAATCCTTGTATAATTTATTGTCAGCCCCTGTATCTGCAGTTCCTGCATCTGAGGATCCAACTAACTGCGGATCTTGTAGTACTGTAGTATTTACTACTGAAAAAAAAAAAACTGCATATAAGTGGATCCACACAGTTCAAACCGTGTTGTTTGAGGGTCAATTGTATATTTCAACTGATGTGGAGTATAGTATACATACTATATCCACTGATGTAGATAAGTCAAATAAAGAAAGGTTAGCAACAGCAGAAAGTTATAAATTAATCCCAGGGCCCACTAACAAGGGCAGGACACTTAATTATAGGCAGTGACCTCAGCATTTGCTTTACCGCACATGTAAAGACAAGTGTCCTATGCACTTCTGCCCCCCATCCTGAAGAACACAGCCAGAACTACTACCTGATATTTGACCAGATTATAATACAATGTAATGTGCGACACTATATAATTTTATCAGCTCTATCTGGAAAGAAGAGTCAGTGGGCATGGCTGGTGGGGCTTACTTCAACAGTGAATAAAGAGTGACAAGTCATAAACAGTGCCGTGTGGCCTTCACAAATGTAGGCAGCCCGAGTCACACAGCCCAGCCTCCACCCTGATGCAGTCACATAAGACGGCTGCCTAGAACTGAAACACTGGTAAAGTAGCTGTCTCTGTATTTCACAAGGAAAGGTAAATTTTTTCTGAGAAGGGATTCTAATATTAGTATTTGTCACTGGTCTCTGAATGGGTTATACAGCTTTGAGAACAGTAAAAGTTAATCAACCTGGTTTTTAGTTAAGAGTATCAGGAGATACTGTACCTATAATTTGCTGAATGATCATATGCAATCACTTTTCTCTGCTATGTGATCAAATGGGAATATGGTAAGTATTAAATATACCAGGTTATCATGAGGAAACTGCAATGTTCTAAATATAAGATTGCATTGAAAATTATTATACTACATATACATCAACATGAATTATTATTATTTCTTCCTTCTCAGAACTCTACTAACACTGTTAAGAATGCAAAATGGTACAGCCACTTTGGAAGAGAGTTTGGCAGCTTCTTACAGATCTAAACATACTCTTACCGTATAATCCAGCATTCACACTCCTTTGATACTGACCCAAAGGAGTTGAAAACCTGTATCTGCACAAAAACCTGCACCTGGGTGTTTACAGCAGCTTTATTCATTATTTTCAAAACCTGGAAGCAACCAAGATGCCCTTCAGTAGGTGAATGAATAAATAAACTGTGGTTGATCCAGGCAATGGAATGTTATTCAGCATTAAAAAGAAATGAGCTGCCAAGCCACAGAAAGCCATGGAGGAAGCTTAACTGCATTTAACTAAGTGAAAGAAGCCAATCTGAAAAGGCTCCATACTGTAGAATTCCAACTATATGACATTCTGCGAAAGGCAAAACTATGGATACAATAAAAAGATCCGTGGTTGCCCAGGGACTTTGGGGGTAGAAAGGAATAGGCAGAGCACAAAGATTTTTAGGGCAGTGAAAATACTCTGTATGATATTATAATGATGGATACATGTCGTTATATATCTGTCAAAACCCATAGAGTATACAACACCAAAAGTGAATCCTAATGTAAACTATGGACTTTGAGTGATTATGTTGTGTCAATTTAAGTTCATCCTGGGTAAAAAAATGCACCATTTTGATGAGTGATATTGGTAACAGAGTAGGGTAGGCACGTATGGGGGGAGGAGGTTTGTGAGAAATCTCTATACCTTCCTCTCAATTTCGTTATAAACCTAAAATTACTCTAAAAAATAGTTTTTTAAAAAAACACTGCTACATTATATGAATGAAAACACAATTACAACATATGAATTGGGCACATTCTAAAGTTCACCTGTCTTTTAAATGATAGTACATGTACAAACAATTCCAAGCAGTAAGGCACTGAAGTTAATATTAATAACCAATCTATTAAAGCCTTCATATATTAATAAGTTTTGTTTTGACCCAATATATTGCTACTATTATGAGCTAAACAGTTATATTTTAGATCAATAATGAATACTACGAATAAATGGTTTTACTTTGCCTTCATTGATTCCTTCTATGACACTCTTCCTTTCTTGATGTAGATCCAAGTTTCTGAGTATATCATTTCCTTCTGCCTGAAGACCTTCTATTAACATTTCTTGCAGGGCAGATCTGCTAGAAATGCATTCCCTCAGTGTTCAGTATAATTTTTCTGGATACAAGAATTCCAGGATGATGGTTTTGTTTTCTGACCTTTATATATTCCACTCAACTCTCTCACTGTGTGCTTTATAGAGAAGTCCAATGTAATTCTTACACTTGTATGTCGTCTCATTCCCTCCTGGCCCCCTTCAGGCTATTTTCAAAATTTTATCTTTGTTTTCAATATTCTTCAGTTTAATATGATATGCCTGAAGGTACAGAAATTTTGGTGTTTATTCTGCCTGAACTTCCTGCATTTGTGGCTTTGTGTTTGTCACTAATTTTGAAATATTTTTTGCAAATATTACTTCAAACATTTCTTCTGTTCTAGTCTTATTCTTTTCCTTCTGGTATTCCAATTATGCATGTTACACCTTTTGAAACTGTCCCACAGTTGTTGGATATTCAGGGCTCTTTTTTTTTCTTGTTACATTTCAGTTGTGGGCATTTCCACTGATGTGTCTTCAAGCTCCCTTTTCTCAGCTATGTCCATTCTACTGATGAGCCTATCAAAAGTATCCTTCATTTTCATTACAGTGTTTTTATTTCTAGCATTTCTTTTTTTTTTTTTTTGACTTTGAATATCTTTGCTTATGTTACCCATCTGTTCTTACATGTTGTCTACTGTTTTTTTCATTAGACCCTTTAACTTTCAGAAGTGTTTCTCCTGTATATAGCTTTCTCCCCACTGCCACTTACTTGCTTCCCTAGCTATATTATCCCCAATCTATGTCCTTGAAGTCCTCACACCTTTTAACTGAAATTTTTCTCCTTAGGTGAGACATGAAAGCTGGAAGAATCTGGAGTAAACAGAAATTACCTTCCACTAGCTG
The DNA here is from genome assembly GCF_000442215.2 of Lipotes vexillifer. NCBI lineage: Eukaryota > Metazoa > Chordata > Mammalia > Artiodactyla > Lipotidae > Lipotes > Lipotes vexillifer. The sequence goes on along the minus strand of NW_006782724.1, from coordinate 768,758 downwards.
AGATAAGAATGTCAAAATTCCTTCCCATGGAATGTGGGACTTTGTTACATGAGTACCTTGTTAGGTTCTTGGAGGTAAGTCTCACAAAAGCTATGAGGTTTCCTTAAATCTGTACCCTCCAGAATTTTTTCACTCTTATGCTAGTCCACAGCCAGCAGACTCTGCCAATTTACCAAAATGCCAATTAAATATTCCTACCAACTTATGTCTCTAGCAGCTTTTGTTCCATGTAAGCACATCTTGGTTTTATCTCTCTGAATGCCCCTGTCTCTTCCAATTTTGGGTGATAGTTTTCTTTGCATCCTTAGGTCCCTGATAGGCCCAAGAAAAACTGTAAAATTTTCAGTTTGTCCAGATTTTTCTTATAGTCAGAACAGGAGTGACCACCACCTATCTGTTTACATGCTGGAGCTGAAACTAATAGCCCCTGCTAATATTTTTAATGACTTTTAACACTGTAAAGAATATGCATTGTAATGACATATTTCTAATAAACAATCTCCTGTAGCACCACAGTCCTGTAATAGGCAATTAATTTTCCCTAGGTAATTCATACCATAAATTATTTCTTCATGGTTTAGACTTAATCTCCTGTGCTTGCTGCTCCCAGTAATATCTAAAGTTCGTGTCCAGGACTTTTGTCATAAACTTAGACTGGGAGGTAGAGTTAACAGAAAATATTATACACCATGTATTTTGCCATGTGGTATACAACCAATACAGAACATAAATTCTAGGGAATCTCATTTTGCAAATGTATCAACACTTTTGATATAAGCATGTATGCATACATATATATATACAAATGGGTGTGTGTGTGTGTGTGTGTGTATATATATATATATATATATATATATATCAGATATATGGTATATGATATACAAATATATTGTTATTATTATTCTTGTGTGGTAATGCAAGATCTTGAGGTGCATTCACTTTGTGATCTGCCTCCTGAACTTGGACTTTCTGGGTACTTTATGCCAAGAGCCTGGTTCTTGGAAAACCCACTGGGAATATATTCTGAGGTCCACTTTTGTTCAGTTATCTGGTCTTACCTTGTAGATCCTAGCTCAAGCTGTATTTCTCTACAAAAGGATATACAGTTTTTCCTTCTTACTTTTCATGAAGCAACTAGCTGGCTATAATTAGTGCCTGTTTATTCTACTCTCCAGCATAAACACACTGAATACTGTGACCTTACCAATGTCATGGGTATAGTGGAAATTAACCCCTTAAGTGATCAAAGCCAACTTGTCTCAGTTTTTATTCTTTTACTTTCCTCTAATCTCTCTCATTCAGAGAGTTGCTTTCCTTCATTAGTTACACATTCAGTTATTTGGCTCCCCTATGCCTCTGTCTCCCAGTATGTACTTATGGAATGATAGGATCAAGCTTACATTATTCTTTAATATTCTATAATAACACCAAATATAGAAAGGAAAGTAGGCATGAGGAAAGATATGGTGACTAAAAAAAAAATAGAAAGTTGGTAAAGATAACTTTATAACTCTTGTGCAAAAAAATACATGTAAAGGAGGATTTTAAAAAATTTTCTCAAGTGTTAATAATACACACACACATACATATATAACTATTGCTAAATGCTGCATTTTTTCATGTTTCACTCTTTGGAATTATCTACTTCTTACTTACTGATTTCTCCTGACATGATATAACTTTAATTGCCATTATTATTCATAATTTTAAGTGCCATTTACAAGTTATTATCCCAAGAGCACAAACCAAGAATGCAGTTCATGATATAATCTGAGTACCAGACATTTTAATTAACTGCCTACTTGACACACCTATATGGATACTATATAAGTATTTTTAACTCAAAATGTTAAAACGTGATTGCATTCCAACTAAGGGGAAAAAATACAAAGCCAAGTAAAAACAACACACACACACATAAAGGAAACAAATATGCTAACGTTCTTCGTTTCAATTGATAGTAACATTATTTGCCCAACTGCAAAAGGCAGAAATTTGTGGGTTTTTCTTGGTTACTTTCCACCATATCTCCATATTTGACCAGCCACTGTGTTTTATAGACTTGACTTTTAAGTAATCTTTACTTCATTCCATCCCTACTATACCAAGTCTCCATAATATCTTGTCTAAAGAATCTTCAATAGTTGCTCATTGTTCTTCATTGAAATCCAAACCTTGTAACTGAACATGAACAGCCTGCAGATTCTAGATATTGCCAACTTTAAAGTACTTATATTGTACCATGTTCTCCTTTGTTTTCTTCTTTCTGATTAAATTATCCTTGTCTTGCTCCTTTAATGACTAAACTATTTTCTGTTTTGGATCCTTACTAGAAGCCATTCCCTCTTTTAGAATATTCTTTCTCTTTTTCAGTTAATTCAGTCTAAATTATTCACAGCTTACCTAAAACAACTCTTTCTCATAAAAAGTTCCATTGAACATTTAGTCTTGATGTGGCCCTCTTCTCATATGCCAACACAGCACCCTGTTAGTATTCACCAAAACTGTTTTAAAAAACTGATTATGTATACAGTTATGTAATATCTGTATCCCTATTGTAATTCCTTTCCAAGAGAGCAGGGATTATATATTTCTTTTTCATTGGCTTAATGTTAGTAAATAGCAGAGTCTTGGCTCATAATAGGTACTCTATTAATATTTCTTAAACAAATGACAGTGATTTTACTAAAACAAATTTTATAATTTATTTTTCTGTAGACAATTGCTGACACATACTGAAATGTCGTACATTTTAGCCAGGATCCTAGTAATTAGATACAGGATGATGAAACTTTAAGTGATTTAGAATAGCTATATAGAGTTTGCAGTATACCAGTGGTAATAAACAAAATAAATTGTATTTATATGCCAAAGTCATTTTAATCAGCACTGAAAGGTATATTAAGATTTGCTTATGTTTATGCAGAAACATAAGCTAAGGAAAACAATCATATAAATATATGTAATTATATATTTATAATTCAGTGAATCATATTTTATATAATATATTCATATGCCCATAAAATATAAATAAAACATATGTGAATAAACATATATGCACTAATATGATACATTATTATATAAATATGTTATATTTCAATTATATATAAATTTATATTATACAAGTTATATTTTACTATACTTTATAATATATAACATATGTGTAGTATAAATTTTGTTACATAAATCAATATATACGTTTATGTAGAACTTATATGGTAGCTTCAGAATGTATTATACATATTTAACATATTTTTCCATTTTTATTAAATATGATTTATTCTAGTTTCTTTGAGCATCTCTTTGAAAATCATACACATTACTGCTTTTCTCTAGTTCTCTTATTTCCATTCTGAAGTTTAAAAAAACATTTGATTTTTAAGATAACGATTTAAAGTAATTTTATGATATCTTAAATTTTAATTTGACAAGAAAGAAAAAAAATATTTAAGCCCCCTAAAACTCTTTAAATCTAATATTTTCAACTATATTGGTGCATTTAATTCTGTTTTTAACTCTTAATATTACAAATCTACACATATAAGACATACCTGATTTTTAGCTGACACCACTTTCAGAAATACCACTTCAAAGGTTTTAAATCTCCAAGAATAAAAGTAACTTTCTCAAGAAGCACTACTAGAGAATATCTGGGATTGTATCTTTTGAGTTTTTGAATTAGGCTCCCATTGAACTTTTATAAATGCTTGATTTCAGGCCTCATTTTCTGAACTAATTTTTTTTCCAGAGAAATGAAATGCCATTGAACATTCAAACAAAAATCTGATCTTTTAGTTGCTTCTTAGTGAAAGCAGAAGAGGTTAAGTAATACCACATTTCTTCATGTTTTTCTTTGGTTATCATTTATTCCACTTTCTTCAGTCATCTCTGCGAGATCCTTAAATTATTATTGCCTATTTCTAGTTCTCTTATTTTGAATACAAATTCTAAGTAAATGCTTGATTTTAAAAAATTATTTTCTGAGATCTTATGCTAAATTTCAATAAGATGAGAAAGAGTAAATCTACATGAGCAAAAAGTGACATGCACTAATTTTAAATAATTGAGAAATTCTAATCTGAAGTAGTTACACACAAGTCTAAGTCATAGCATTTCTTTTAAAATACATTGGTTTAATTCATATTAACTGTAATTAGTAACAAAAGGTTTATCAACTAATTGTCAAGATAGCATTCAGCCTGCTCAAATAAATTTTAAAATGTTAATCTTAATTCAAATTAAAGGAGATTGAGAAATGATTTTAACAATTATTTGAAATTAGTTTGTTTTCTTAGGCAGCAAATCACTCTTACTCTTTCCATTGAGGAATTCTCAACGGAATGCTTGCTCTACAAGAAGTAAGCCTACATGTGAGGAATCCACCTACATTGAAATGATAAGGCTGCTGCTGTAATAAATACCTAAAAATATGGAGGTGACTTTGGAATGGGGCAGTGGGAGTAGGCTGAGAGAATTTTGAGAAGCATAGCAGTAAAAACCTGCATTGGCTTGAATAGACTGTAAGAAGAAATATGCTAAAGTACTACTAGTAAGGGCTCTGAAGGAAGTGAGAAAAATAGTAGGAAATAGGATTCTTGTTATATAGTTTCAGAATGCTTAGCAAAATTGTGTACTGGAGTTATGTGGAAAGCAGAACTTGTAAGCAATGAATATGGTTATTTAACTCAGAAGATTTTCAAACTGTTGAAGATACTACTTACAGATAGTACTTACAGTAAAATGGGAGAGAGGGAAGATTAAGTTGAGGGAAGACTTGTTAAACAAAAATGATCCGGCTCAAGGAAAAGATGGCGGAAGAGTAAGACGGGGAGATCACCTTCCTCCCCACAAATATATAAGAAATACATCTACACATGGAACAACTCCTACAGAACACCTATTGAACGCTGGCAGAAGATTTCAGACCTCCGAAAAGGCAAGAAATTCCCCACGTACCTGGGTAGGGCAAAAGAAAAAAGAAAAAAAAACAAAAACAGAGACAAAAAATAGGGACGGGACCTGCACCAGTAGGAGGGAGCTGTGAAGGAGGAAAGGTTTCCACACACTAGGAAGCCCCTTCGCAGGCGGAGACTGCGGGTGACAGAGGGGGGAGCTTCGGGGCCGCGGAGGAGAGCGCAGCAACAGGGGTGCGGAGGGCAAAGCGGGGAGATTCCCGCACAGAGGATCTGTGCAGGCCAGCACTCACCAGCCCGAGATGCTTGTCTGCTCAACTGCCAGGGCGGGCGGGGCTGGGAGCTGAGGCTCGGGCTTCGGTCAGATCGCAGGGAGAGGACTGGGGTTGGTGGCGTGAACACAGCCTGAAGGGGGCTAGAGCGCCACTGCTAGCTGGGAGGTAGTCCGGGAAAAAGTCTGGAGCTGCCGAAGAGGCAAGAGACTTTTTCTTCCCTCTTTGTTTCCTGGTACGTGAGGAGAGGGGATTAAGAGCGCTGCTTAAAGGAGCTCCAGAGACGGGCGCGAGCCACGGCTATCAGCGCGGACCCCAGAGACGGGCATGAGATGCTAAGGCTGCTGCTGCCGCCACCAAGAAGCCTGTGTGCGAGCACAGGTCACTATTCACACCTCCCCTCCCGGGAGCCTGTGCAGCCCGCCACTGCCAGGGTCCCGTGATTCAGGGACCACTTCCCCGGGAGAACATATGGCGCGCTTCAGGCTGGTGCAACGTCACGCTGGGCTCTGCCGCCGCAGGCTCACCCCTCACTACGTGCCCCTCCCTCCCCCAGCCTGAGTGAGCCAGAGCCCCTGAATCAGCTGCTCCTTTAACCCTGTCCTGTCTGAGCAAAGAACAGACGCCCTCAGGCAATCTACATGCAGAGGCAGGGCCAAATCCAAAGCTGAACCCCGGGAGTTGTGCGAACAAAGTAGAGAAAGGGAAATCTCTCCCAGCAGCCTCAGAGGCAGCGGATTAAAGCTCCACAATCAACTTGATGTACCCTGCATTTGTGCAATACCTGAATAGACAACGAATCATCCCAAATTGAGGAGGTGGACTTTGGGAGCAAGATATATTATTTTTTCCCCTTTTCCTCTTTTAGTGAGTGTGTATGTGTATGCTTCTGTGTGAGATTTTCTCTGTATAGCTTTGCCTTCACCATTTGTCCTAGGATTCTCTCAGTCAGTTCTTTTTTTTTTTACTTTTTAAAAATTTTTTCATAATAATTATTTTTTATTTTAATAACTTTGTTTTATTTTATCCTACTTTATTTGCTTTTATTTGATTTTATCCCCTTTCTTTCTTTATTTCTTTCTTTCTATTTTCTCTCCCTTTTATTCTGAGCTGTGTGGATGAAAGGCTCTTGGTGCTCCAGCCAGGCATCAGGGCTGTGCCTCTGAGGTGGGAGAGCTAACTTCAGGGCACTGGTCCACAAGAGACCTCCCAGCTCCACGTAATAACACACAGCAAAACTCTCCCAGAGATCTCCATCTCAACACCAACACCCAGCTTCACTCAATGAACAACAAGCTACAGTGCTGGACACCCTATGCCAAACAACTAGCAAGACAGGAACACAGCCCCATCTATTAGCAGAGAGCTGCCTAAAACCATAATAAGTCCACAGACACCCCAAAACACACCACCAGACGTGGACCTGCCCAACAGAAAGACAAGATCCAGCCTCATCCGCCAGAACACAGGCACTAGTCCCCTCCACCAGGAAGCCTACACAACCTACTGAACCAACCTTAGCCACTGGGGACAGACACCAAAAACAATGGGAGCTACGAACCTGCAGCCTGCGAAAAGGAGACCCCAAACACAGTAAGATAAGCAAAATGAGAAGACAGAAAAACACACAGCAGATGAAGGAGCAAGGTAAAAACCCACCAGACCTAACAAATGAAGAGGAAATAGGCAGTCTACCTGAAAAAGAAGTCAGAATAATGATAGTAAAGATGATCCAAAATCTTGGAAATAGAATAGACAAAACACGAGAAACATTTAACAAGGACCTAGAAGAACTAAAGAGGAAACAAGCAATGATGACCAACACAATTAATGAAATTAAAAATACTCTAGAATGGATCAATAGCAGAATAACTGAGGCAGAAGAACGGATAAGTGACCTGGGAGATAAAATAGTGGAAATAACTACTGCAGAGCAGAATAAAGAAAAAAGAATGAAAAGTACTGAGGACAGTCTCAGAGACCTCTGGGCCAACATTAAACACAACAACATTCTAATTATAGGGGTCCCAGAAGAAGAAGAGAAAAA
>NW_006782724.1:729809-761450 GCF_000442215.2 Lipotes vexillifer | reverse complement strand
TAAAAGCAGCAAGGGAAAAGCAACAAATAACACACAAGGGAATCCCCATAAGGTTAACAGCTGATCTTTCAGCAAAAACTCTGCAAACCAGTAGGGACTGGCAGGACATACTTAAAGTGATGAAGGAGAAAAACCTGCAACCAAGATTACTCTACCCAGCAAGGATCTCATTCAGATTTGATGGAGAAATTAAAACCTTTACAGACAAGCAAAAGCTGAGAGAGTTCAGCACCACCAAACTAGCTTTACAACAAATGCTGAAGGAAATTCTCTAGGCAAGAAACACAAGAGAAGGAAAAGACCTACAATAACAAACCCAAAACAATTAAGAAAATGGGAATAGGAACATACATATTGATAATTACCTTAAATGTAAATGGATTAAAGGCTCCCACCAAAAGACACAGACTGGCTGAATGGATACAAAAACAAGACCCATATATATGCTGTCTACAAGAGACCCACTTCAGACCTAGGGACACATACAGACTGAAAGTGAGGGATGGAAAAAGATATTCCATGCAAATGGAAATCAAAAGAAAGCTGGAGTAGCAATTCTCATATCAGACAAAATAGACTTTAAAATAAAGACTATTACAAGAGACAAAGGAGGACAGTACATAATGATCAAGGGATCAGTCCAAGAAGAGGATATAACAATTGTAAATATTTATGCACCCAACATAGGAGCAACTCAATACATAAGGCAAACATTAACAGCCATAAAAGGGGAAATCGACAGTAACACAGTCACAGTAGGGGACTTTAACACCCCACTTTCACCAATGGACAGATTATCCAAAATGAAAATAAATAAGGAAACACAAGCTTCAAATCATACATTAAACAAGATGGACTTAACTGATATTTATAGGACATTCCATCCAAAACCAACAGAATACACATTTTTCTCAAGTGCTCATGGAACATTCTCCAGGATAGATCATATCTTGGGTCACAAATCAAGTCTTGGTAATTTTAAGAAAACTGAAATTGTATCAAGTATCTTTTCTGACCACCAGGCTATGAGACTAGATATCAATTACAGGAAAATATCTGTAAAAAATACAAACACATGGAGGCTAAACAATACACTACTTAATAACCAAGAGATCACTGAAGAAATCAAAGAGGAAATCAAAAAATACTTAGGGACAAATGACAATGAAAAAATGACAACCCAAAACCAATGGGATGCAGCAAAAGCAGTTCTAAGATGGAAGTTGATAGCAATACAATCCTACCTTAAGAAACAGGAAACATCTCAAATAAACAACCTAACCTTGCACCTAAAGCAATTAGAGAAAGAAGAACAAAAAAACCCCAAAGTTAACAGAAGGAAAGAAATCATAAGGATCAGATCAGAAATACATGAAAAAGAAATGAAGGAAATGATAGCAAAGATCAATAAAACTAAAAGCTGGTTCTTTGAGAAGATAAACAAAATTGATAAACCATTAGCCAGACTCATCAAGAAAAAAAGGGAGAAGACTCAAATCAATAGAATTAGAAATGAAAAAGGAGAAGTAACAACTGACACTGCAGAAATACAAAAAATCATGAGGGATTACTACAAGCAACTCTATGCCAATAAAATGGACAATCTGGAAGAAATGGACAAATTCTTAGAAAAGCACAACCTGCCGAGAATGAACCAGGAAGAAAGAGAAAATATGAACAGACCAATCACAAGCACTGAAATTGAAACTGTGATTTAAAATCTTCCAACAGGACTTCCCTGGTGGCGCAGTGGTTGAGAGTCTGCCTACCGATGCAGGGGGCACGGGTTCGTGCCATGGTCTGGGAGGATCCCACATGCCACGGAGCGGCTGGGCCCAGGAGCCATGGCCGCTGAGCCTGCACGTCTGGAGCCTGTGCTCCGCAATGGGAGAGGCCACAACAGTGAGGGACCCGCGTACCGAACAAAAGCCCAGGACCAGATGGCTTCACAGGCGAATTCTATCAAACATTTAGAGAAGAGCTAACACCTATCCTTCTCAAACTCTTCCAAAATATAGCAGAGGGAGGAACACTCCCAAACTCATTCTACGAGGCCACCATCACCTTGATACCAAAACCAGACAAGGATGTCACAAAGAAAGAAAACTACAGGCCAATATCACTGATGAACATAGATGCAAAAATCCTCAACAAAATACTAGCAAACAGAATCCAACAGCACATTAAAAGGATCATACACCATGATCAAGTGGGGTTTATTCCAGGAATGCAAGGATTCTTCAATATACACAAATCAATCAACGTGATACACCATATTAACAAATTGAAGGAGGAAAAGCATACAATCATCTCAATAGATGCAGAGAAAGTTTTTAACAAAATTCAACACCCATTTATGATAAAAACCCGGCACACAGTAGGCACAGAGGGAACTTTCCTCGACATAATAAAGGCCATATATGACAAACACACAGCCAACATCATCCTCAATGGTGAAAAACTGAAACCATTCCCACTAAGATCAGGAACAAGTCAAGGTTGCCCTCTCTCACCACTATTATTCAACATAGTTTTGGAAGTTTTAGCCACAGCAATCAGAGAAGAAAAGGAAATAAAAGGAATCCAAATCGGAAAAGAAGAAGTAAAGCTGTCACTGTTTGCAGATGACATGATACTATACATAGAGAATCCTAAAGATGCTACCAGAAAACTACTAGAGCTAATCAATGAATTTGGTAAAGTAGCAGGATACAAAATTAATGCACAGAAATCTCTGGCATTCCTATATACTAATATATACTACTGATGAAAAATCTGAAAGTGAAATCAAGAAAACACTCCCATTTACCATTGCAACAAAAAGAATAAAATATCTAGGAATAAACCTACCTAAGGAGACAAAAGACCTGTATGCAGAAAATTATAAGACACTGATGAAAGAAATTAAAGATGATACAAATAGATGGAGAGATATACCATGTTCTCGGATTGGAAGAATGAACATTGTGAAAATGACTCTACTACCCAAAGCAATCTACAGATTCAATGAAATCCCTATCAAACTACCACTGGCATTTTTCACAGAACTAGAAGAAAAAATTTCACAATTTGTATGGAAACATAAAAAACCCCAAACAGCCAAAGCAATCTTGAGAATGAAAAATGGAGCTGGATGAATCAGGCTCCCTGACTTCAAACTATACTACAAAGCTACAGTAATCAAGACAGTATAGTACTGGCACAAAAACAGAAACATAGATCAATGGAACAGGATAGAAAGCCCAGAGATAAACCCATGCACATATGGACACCTTATCTTTGATAAAAGAGGCAAGAATTTACAGTGGAGAAAAGATAGCCTCTTCAATAAGTGGTGCTGGGAAAACTGGTCAGGTACATGTAAAAGTATGAAATTAGAATACTCCCTAACACCATACACAAAAACAAACTCAAATTTGATTAAGACCTAAATGTAAGGCCAGATACTTTCAAACTCTTAGAGGAAAACATAGGCAGAACACTCTATGACATAAATCACAGAAAGATCCTTTTTGACCCACCTCCTAGAAAGATGGAAATGAAAACAAAAATAAACAAATGGGACCTAATGAAACTTCAAAGCTTTTGCACAGCAAAGGAAACCATAAACAAGACCAAAAGACAACCCTCAGAATGGGAGAAAATATTTGCCAACTGACAAAGGATTAATTTCCAAAATTTACTAGCAGTTCATACACCTCAGTAACAAAAACACAAACAACCCAATCCAAAAATGGACAGAAGACCTAAACAGACATTTATCCAAAGAAGATATAGAGATTGCCAACAAACACATGAAAGAATGCTCAACATCATTAATCATTAGAGAAATGCAAATCAAAACTACAATGAGATATCATCTCACACTGGTCAGAATGGCTATCATCAAAAAATCTAGAGGGCTTCCCTGGTGGCGCAGTGGTTGAGAGTCCGCCTGCCGATGCAGGGGACACAGGTTCCTGCCCCAGTCTGGGAAGATCCCACGTGCTGCGGAGCGGCTGGGCCCATGAGCCATGGCTGCTGAGCCTGCGCATCCAGAGCCTGTGCTCTGCAACGGGAGAGGCCACAACAGTGAGAGGCTCGCGTACCGCAAAAAAAAAACAAAAAAACTAGAAACAATAAATACTGGAGAGGTTGTGGAGAAAAGGGAACACTCTTGCACTGCTGGTGGGAATGCAGACTGATACAGCCAGTATGGAGAACAGTATGGAGGTTCATTAAAATCTAAAAATAGAATTACCATATGACCCAGCCATCTCACTACTGGGCATATACCCTGAGAAAACCATAATTCAAAAAGAGTCATGTATCAAAATGTTCATTGCAGCTCTATTTACAATAGCCAGGACATGGAAGCAACCTAAGTGTCCATCAACAGATGAATGGATAAAGAAGCTGTGGCACATATACACAATGGAATATTACTCAGCCATAAAAAGAAATGAAATTGAGTTATTTGTAGTGAAGTGGATGGACCTAGAGTCTGTCATACAGAATGAAGTCAGAAAGAGAAAAACAAATATCGTATGCTAACACGTATATATGGAATCTAAGAAAAAAAAAATGGTTATGAAGAACCTAGGGGTAAGACGGGAATAAAGACACAGACCTACTAGAGAATGGACTTGAGGACATAGAAAGGGGGAAGGGTAAACAGTGACAAAGTGAGAGAGTGTCATGGACATATATATGCTACCAAACGTAAAATTGATAGCTAGTGGGAAGCAGCTGCATAGCACAGTGAGATCAGCTTGTGGTTTGTGACCACCTAGAGGGGTGGGATAGGGAGGGTGGGAGGGAGATGCAAGAGGGAAGAGATGTGGAGATACATTATATGTATAGCTCATTCACTTTGTTAAAAAGCAGAAACTAACACACCATTGTAAAGCAATTATTCTCCAATAAAGATGTTAAAAAAAAAAAAAGAACCAGAACATTATGATTTGGGAAATTCTCAGCCCATCCAGATGGCAAAACATACTAAAATTAAGAAATTGCTTCAGAAAGTGTGACACAGAGAAAAAGCTGAGGGTGTGGTGGTATAAAGTTTCATTAACACATCAGAAAGATCAATAGATCAAAGTACTCTGTCTCACAGAAGGCTCTTCAGAGACTCACAGATCACCTCACTCAGATTAGAGGCTCTCTAGACATTTTAAGGTTCTTTCTTGTCCATCACCCATTTCAGCAGAAGCCAAAAGTAGTAAAGAGATTATTTCAGAAAGATCTGTGGAACAGCCTTTTTCTAATGGAGTGATTCCCTGTTAAATCCACACAAAACCCACAAGTTTCTTGAGAACTGTGTATTAGCAGAAACTCTGCCAGTTTAGATTGCAAAGGACAGGAAGAATAGTTAAAAAAAGAAGACTGCCTGACCCCCAAACTTCTACTGATAGAGAGCAGTATGATGAAACTCAGCTGCAAACATGTGCCAACTTTCATACAAATGGAAGCATGCCTCAGAGGGTGAAACCAAGAGCCCAGAATATTGAATTCAGAGGCAGGAGGGTAAAAATGAAAGTCAGGGAGGACTTTTTCCAAGCCTGGAACCATAATAAAGCTTGCCTGGCTGGATTTAAAAATGACTTTGGATCAGTGACTCCTTTTTCCTTGCTTTTCTCCCAGTTTTGAATTTAAATGTCTATAATTGTTATTTTATGTTTGTCTTGCCTTGAATGTTTAGTGTTTTGAACAGATAACTTGTTCCATTAGCTTCACAGGCCTGCAGATGGTGAAGGATTGTGCCTGGGCGCCTCATGTGCACCTGATTTATATGACTTAGATGATGAGCTTTGGGACCTATGAGCTGATGAGATTTAGATGAGATTTGGGAGTTTTTGAATTGATGAAATTAGGATGAAATTTTGGACTTTTAGTTAATGCTGTAATGTGACATTTTGGAACCTTGGGAAGGATTAAATAAATATGTCTTGCATTTGGTAATAATGTGGACCTCAGGGACTCGGAGACAGAGTGTGCCAGGCAGAATTTTGGCCCCATGACCTTAAGACCCTGGTGTCATGCTTGTGAATATGTTATATTACACGTCAAAAGGGACTTTGTAGATGTAATTAAGATTACTGTATTAGTTTTCTAAGGCTGACATAAATTATAATAAATTTAGTGACTTAAAACAATACAAATTTATTCTGTCACAATTCTGGAGACTAGAAGTCTGAAATCAAGGTTTTGGCAGGACTAAGCTCCCATGAAGGCTCTAGGGAAGAATCCTTTCTTGCCTCCTTCCTAGGTTCTGGTGGTTGTTGGTGATCCTTCGTGTTCTCTGACTTGCAGCTGCATCCATGCAACCTCTGGTTGTCATATGGCTTTCTTTCTGTGTCCCTCTACATCTTATAAGTACTTCTACTCAACTTACAAGGATCCCAGTCATACTGGAATTAGAGCCCACCCACCCCCTAGTTCAGTATTATCTCATCTTAACTCTCCTAATTATGTCTTCAAAGGTCCTATTTCCAAATAAGGTCACATTCTGAAATTCTGGGAGGGATATCATTCAAAACAGTACAGTTACTAATCAGTTGATTTTAAAATAAGGAGCTTCCCTGGATTATCTGGGTGAGCCCAATATAATCACATAAACTCATAAAAGTAGAGCTTTCTCCCAGTTGAGAGCAAAAGAGAGTTAGAGGGATTTAGCAGAAGGGAAAGTTAGAGATTCCAAGTGACTCTGCTAGTATAGGGACACATGGAAGGTATGAGAAGGAAATTTATTCTTCCAAAAACCTGGAATAAGCTTGAAAGTGAATTGTCTCTTGAAGCCTCCAAATAAGAGCTCAAGCCATCTGACATGTTGATTTTGGCCTTGTAAAACCTTAAGAATAGTACTGATCAAGCCTGCATGGAAGTCTGATTTATAGGACAGTGAGATTAGTAAATGCCTGTGCTTTATACTGCTAAATTTGTTATAATTTTTTACAGTAGCAATGTAAAACTAATACACTTTTCTTCACAGAATTTTTCTAAATAAACAATGCATTAAAGATGGCCATAAATTCTGTGCTATTCTTTCCACTGAGAAACTTTTAATGGAATGCTCATTCTGAGGGAAATAGGCTCCGTGTTAGAAGTCTACATTGAAGTGACCACCCTGTAAAATACCAAAACCATGTAGAGAGACCCTGGAGGATGAGACAGTGTGTGAAAAGACAGTCCAAGGAGCCTCGAGGAGTCAGAAATGTGAAAGAAGGAGCCACCTTGGAAGTGAGACTTCATCCTCAGTTACCCCAGCTGATACCAGGTAGATCTGTGATGTACCTCATAGCTGAGCCTTCCTGAATTCCTGATTTAGAAATTTCCAAGCAAAATAATAGGTTGCTTAAGCCACTAACTTTGGGAATAGTTTGTTATGCAGTAATAGATAACCAGAACACACTCTATTTTCCCAGACAACTAACAGTTATCTGAGGCTCTGCTCATGGTCTGTACTATACTTTTACATAACATTATCCATTGGTGCCTACCTGTTACTTTTTCTCAGAGGTCTACATTATCTGAAGTTACTAAAGTTAGCTTCCACTTATATAAAATCTCTTTAATACTTGTGAGAAACTAATGCTTCATAATTCTGGCATTTTTACAAATCTTCTGACAAATGGTACTAAAAGAATGATTGTATAACAGGCAGTTTTAGAAATTAGAGATAGTATCTCCCTAAAGACAGAGACATTGAGAATACTTTGAGCCAGGAAGGCTCTACCCTCCTCTCCCTAGAAACATTTGCTTACCTTCCAGGGTAATAAATGTAGAGACAGCTTTCTCTTCTGCTCTGGAGGAAATTTGCTTAATATGCAATTTCTCTAGAGAGGAGGGTGGGCAGAAGTGCCAGCTGCCTTTTATAAACTCAGAGTCTTTTAACCTCAGAGTTCCTTTCCTGTGGTGCAACCTATTACACATGCAGGGCAGTACCTGGCTCTCATCATGCTGTCCCATGGGGCTTGGGGCTTGGGGCTTGGGGAATTGATACAAAGGTACTGCTCTGGCTACTGCATTTTTCTATGAGTAATAAACTGCCTGCCTTTATGATCTAGGAAGCCTCCTGTCTTCGGTCAGAAAACATATATGAAACTGTGCAGGCTAACTTGTTGGAAGGAAAGAAGAGTAACACCTTATACCTTTCACAGTTTCTGACTTAATGGCAATGTAACCCAGACTACTATCACTAACAAAGTTGATATATTTCTAATTACACTAACCACATACATTCTGACTCCCCCTTAAATCTCTTTTCCTCATAACAGAGTAAACTTATAAAAATAAAGAAAAAAGACTAAAATTTCAACAACCTGTTTAATATTTTTCATTAAGGAAAACCATGATCCTAAAGTATATCACTCATCCCCTACCTCTACCTGCCTATTGATGATCATCTTACAGTATAACTCTCGTCGCCCTCCATCCATCCATCATAGGGGTGCTTTTCAGTTCTTGGTTTACAGAATCGTCCCCGCCATCTACCCAAGACCCAAGTTCTTTCATAAGCTGATATCACCTTGGAATGCTCCTTCCTCCCTTACCTCCTTAATTTATTTAAATGTACTCATCAAGTTTCTTAAATTCTTCTCATCATTATGGTCTACTTCATCACGTCTTCAGGGAAGCATTACTGACTGATCCCTAAAAAGTGTACAGATTCTTATTATTTGCGTTCACCAGTTTATGTCTTTTATAGAACTTACCATGGTTGTGATTTTACATTTAACTCTGTGATGATTTGGTTTCTTTCTCTCTTCAGTAGACACTATCAAAGCCAGAACACCGTCTCTTTTTATCACTGTTTTAGCTCTACCACAAACTTGACATATATTTATTGTTCTATACAAGTCAAGTGAATGAATGAATAAGTCAATGAATGGCAACTCTCCATTAATAATATCAGTTGGGACCTCTATTATGTCCACAATCAAGTAGGTGAAACAAACAAATACAAACAAATGCAACATACAAACATAAAGAAAAGGCACAACAAAATATTTACCATATTAGCATACTCGTTAATATATTAGGTAATTAAAGTGACCAGAAAACAGCTAAAAAAAAACCAAAACTCAATGAAATATGCCTTGCTATCCCATCTCTCCACTCTGTTAGGACTTCGAGGATAGGCCTTCTCTACCAGTCAACAATACAAACCAACCATACAATGACAAAACAGCATAAAGATCTCAGGGCAGAGTAGCAGAAGACCTAAGTTGAAATTCTCTCCTGTAAGCTGTATGACCTTTTCCTACTTATGCTCTACTTCCTTATTTATAAATTGTAGGTAGTGGTCCCTTTACAAGTCTGTAGTAAGGATCAAGTAATATAATGCCTACCAATGTCACAAATACAGTGTCTCAAGCACACTGAGTACTCAACAGAAGTTCCTATATATGAAGTGAGATATGGAATAATTCGTTCTACTGGAGTCAAAAAAAAAAAGTTCTCTCTTGATAGATGTTGGTAGGAGTGATAAAGAACATAAATATTTCCCCAGTCATCCAGGGCATCCCTCCAGAGTACTGGAAGCCAGGGTTCTATTTCTATTACCAATATGCTACCTGCCCTGGTTTCTTGATCTCTAAAATGAAAATCAATGACTGACACTTATACATTCTTCTAAGTTCAACTCTATGGAGTTGTACTCGATTATCTCCTCTATTTAAATCTATAAAAACTGAGGTCAATCAACATATTTAACATAACCTATTTATCACTCAATTTCCTCATCTTTAAAATGGGCATATAACAATGACTGTATACTTGTGAGGGTAAAATGAATTAATGCATATTGAGTACATGAAAAAAATTGTGGCATGTGTAAGCATTAGATACTATTAATTGTATCAATATTATTATTATTAAACATAGAATATATGAAAGCCACTATGCAGGGTATCATGAAAAAAATATATGTGTGTGTGTAATTTCAGTAGTTGTTCTACTCCAAGGTAAATAGATTTACACATTTTTGAATGCTTCTTTGAGTCAATCACAAAAAACTTTTAATTGGAAAAGTGGAAAATCCTAGTCTTCACAGTCAGAATCACAACAGCCTAAAAACAGGATTCTAAGAAATATTTTTTTTAAATTCTAAATTGATATTTCTAAGGTTTTAAATTGAATCACATGTGCGCATGTGCGCACACGCGCGCACACACACACACACACACACACACACACACACACACAGCATATTTTCTTCCATCTGGTATTACCTGCAATCCTGCTACTGAAATAAAAACTTAGCCTAAGGCATTCTTTTTAAATAATACTTATGTTCTTGGCCTGTCCATCCACTGGGCCGCCTGTCTATTGTATTAAAGGCCTGGATGAATTTATTTACAGCCATAATCTTTTCTTTGGATAATAGCTAAAGCTAATGGTTTATCATTTGTACAACCTCAACAGTCTGTTTTTCCTGATTCCTTGGGGTAGCTGTTCCCTGCACCTCATCACTCTGTTGGATCTCTGAACAGATATCATCCTTAGAATCCCATTTGCACCATTTGGATCAGGTCAGGAAGAGTAATAGCTCTAATCTTCTTGGAGTGATATTATTAATCTTGAGCAGGTGAGCTCCAAGGTACTTCCTCTAACCTACACATTTAGAAAGCAGGAGCTTTAGGGCTGTAATGAATAAAGCTAAAATGGAAGCCTGCAGCATGAGAGGAAATGACTGTAAGATGAACCTGTCCTTCAGGTTTGTAATTAAACCTTGTTTACTCTGTTAAATCAAGAGCTCTGAGAAAACTAAAGAGAAGTATTAAATGATTTTCCACGTGAAGTGAATCCGAATATTATTCTATTATTAATAGTATTCATTTTTTTAACAGACTCTACAAAAATCATAGCTAAATAAAGTTGAGTAGTCTAATATTCTAAGACAATTACAATGGGTTTCTGAAGCATGTCTTTAACTTGCTCATAGACCTGTTGCTGTAACTGATGACTAAACAAATATGTGTATAAGCCAAAAAGTATAAGTGAACTCTCTTATTTTCCTTTTCCTCTCTTTCATTCAAAAACCTCCTGCTTGCTGTTCTAAAGCCATCTCTCCTACATACAACAGAAAGTGGTGTGTCCTCTCTCTGTTATATATACCTGGCTCCCACAAAGGGGTCAATTCTCATTTGTGAATGCCTCAGATCATTTTTACTTTTTTCTTTTTTTTTTTTTTGTAGCTTGTGTATGTTAAACACAGATTTTGTCTTCAAATTACAGGTTTTATTTTATTTTTCCTAAGTCATACCTCCATCCCCACTAAGAAATCTTTATTTTCAATTTCCTCTTTCAGTGAGTCATCAGGGGACATGGTGCTGAAGCAGGTCCACATATATACGGTATGGTTGAAAATGTTTAAAAGTTTCAAGGTACTTCTTTTGACTAGATTTGTAAATTAAATATTTAACAGTAATTAAAAATAAATTGTTTTACCTTTCTGTTATTTTCTTCTGTCTATTTAGTTCAATGACACAAAATTATTTTGCTCAAGGACAGAACTATATTTCTGTAATGTTCCTATGATTTGTTAATCCTGATGTCAGGTTTTCAGATTTACCAGCCATGCATTTTTTAAACTATAGAAAAAAAAATCTTCAAGACTTAGACTCCTCCCTTTGTTAGGCATGAGTATAGGAGGATAGTCTTAAAGACTGATGGAAAAATCCAATATATTCCACATAATATTATTTGTAATAATTGTGAATGATTTAATTAGTCTCTCTATGCCTTAGTTTTCTTAACTGTAAAATGGAGATAATAATACTTATATCTTTTAAGATAACATTTATTATATGGTAGAGTGCTTTACCTTAATCCTCCTATCAACTCTATCAGCACCACAGTACATATAAGGAAACTGACGCACAGACAAGTTAATTAATTTTCCAAGGTTATACAGCCATTAAGTTTTAGAGCCAGAATTCAAATCCAGAAAGTCTGGCTTCAAGTCTCAAGTGCTTAAGTATGACATTATGCCATTTTCGTTCTATCACATAAGGTTCTATAGAGATAAAGTAAGTTAATTCATGAAACAGTGCTTGGAACACTGAAAGGATCTTTGTAAATATGAGCTATTATAATGCTGGTCACAATTATTGCAGTGTTCTTATTTAAACAATAATTTTCTCACACCTATTCTGTAACAGGTATGCTATTCATTTTTCACTATTATTACTATTATTGTTATTATTATTAGTGATACTATTAGCTCCATTTTGCACAGAATATGAAGTCTCTGAGAATTTAAATTGCTCAAATACAGGGTGCAAGTGGAAGATCTAGAAAAGGAATTTTTATTAAAATAATGTGGCTTTAAAAATTGTTCACTAGATTGATCTAACAATTTTATCAATGACCTTGGAATGAAACTAACTAGTTTTAATTATCTCAGAAGACTAGAATACAATTTCTAAATATTCAAAGCAGAAAAGTAATATGATTTAAGACAAGTGAACTCCAGGAAAACAAGAAAAGATAGAAATTTTTTCCAGACAAATTAAGACATAGAGATTATTAAAAAAATAAACTGGTGATAATTATCATCATAAATATGAAATATTTATAAGCTATGCAAAATGCTAGACATGCTGTAGCCAAAAAAACCCAAAAAGCTAAAATAATACAAAGGAAGGAGAGGGAACATATAGAATAAAATTAGGCAATAATTTTCCTCCTGGTGTACCTTCTTATAATAAGAAAACAAGTGACTTTGGATAAGTTCATAATACAATATCTTTAAAGTTTACATAATTAAAGTAAGGGTGCTTTGGCAAAGTTTCTGAGACTCTTTTAAAAAATACTGACATAGCTACATTAATACAAGAAAAGTAGATTCTAAGATTAATAGAGAGATTAGATAGATAAACAGACAGATGATAGATACATGATAAAAAAATGTTTAGTTAACCAGGATTGAATAACAATTTAAAATTCATAGTCCTTTTTAAAATAGTCTCAATCTACATAAAGTAGAAATTACCAAAATTACTAGGGAAAATTTACAAAACTACAAACACAACAATTTTTTTCTGATATTAGACAAGAAATTATAGAGGTCATACACAATTATAAAAATACATAAATAATACATTTGTTTTACTGGGACATATTCAGAATCCTATACTACTAGTAATTGGAGAATACACATATGAGGCTTTTATAACAAGTAACCAAGCAGTAGGCTGTAAAGTAAGTCAAACATTTTCCAATAATTGTAACTTAACAAGATGCAGTCCTTGCTCATAGTGGAATATAATTAGAAACTAATAACTAATAACAAAGAAGAATTGATGATAGTCAATGACCTAAGTTCTGTACTTATAAGTCTTGCTTTGTGCTTATAGGTCTTCAAAATCAAGAGTAATTAGAAACAAGAAAGTAGTAATGAATAGAGCAGAAATCAATAGAAAACATGAAGAAACATAAAATTAATAGCTGATTCTCTGAAAAGACCCGAAATTAGAAAAAAATCAGAGACAAAATAAACAGTGGTGGTCTTTTACAAGGAAAAAAAAAAATAAAGAAGTCTGAAAGTAATTCTGGTCCTAGTTCTCACTAAAAGGCTGAATTTGCAAGAACAAAATTCTTTCTCCAAAGGACAACTATGAAGTAACTATAGGAAGAAATTAAAGGAGAAAGAGATACAGGGAAGAGAAGAAAACTCTTGGGGTGATGGATTGAAAACATGAGGTAACAGTGTTATTCAGGATAATTTTACCAAACTTTTGAAGAAAAGATCATTCAAACATTGAACCCATCAAAGAATAGGATATTTAATTATATAAAATGCTATTTTCACCTCAAACTGTTAATATGATGAATCATATTAATGATTTTCTTTTTAAGAATTTCATATAATTTCTAGAACATTTACATTGATAACACTTACCTATACAATATAACCTAAGAAGGGTTATCAGTCCTTAATTGTTATTTTAATTGGAGTATAGCTGATTTACAATGTTGTGGTAGTTTCAGGTGTACAGTAAAATGATTCAGTTATACATACACATATATCTATTCTTTTTCAGATTCTTTCCACATATAGGTTATTACAGACAACTGGGTAATGATTTTCTAATATTAAACTTACTTTGCCTTCTTGGGCTTACTTAAGTTTTTCATGATGTTTTATATTTTGTTTTATGAATTTCAGAGTTAATTTTCCTAAAACATATGGCAGAACAGAAGGCCAAGAATAGTCAAAGGAAAAAAAAAGAAAAGAATAGTCAAGGCACTAAAAGGAGAATAATGATGAGAAAAGATTTTCTCTAGTAAAATTAATTTATCATTACAACAAAAAGAATAGAATACCTAGGAGTAAACCTACCTAAGGAGGCAAAAGTCCTGTACAAAGAAAACTATTTATATAAGAGGCTCATGAACGAAATCAAACACAAACAGATGGAGAGATATACCACGTTCTTGGACTGGAAGAATCAATACTGTGAAACTGACTATACTACCCAAAGCAACCTACAGATTCAATGCAATCCCTATCAAATTACCAATGGCATTTTTCACAAAACTAGAACAGGAAATGTTACAATTTGTATGGAGAAACAAAAGACCCCAAATAGCCAAAGCAATCTTGAGAAAGAAAAATGGAGCTGGAGGAATCAGGCTCCCTGACTTCAGACTACACTACAAAGCTACAGTAATCAAGACAGTATGGTACTGGCACAAAAACAGAAATATAGACCAATGGAACAGGATGGAAAGTCCAGAGATAAACCCACACACCTATGGTTATCTAATCTATGACAAAGGAGGCAAGAATATACAATGGAGAAAAGACAGCCTCTTCAATAAGTGATGCTGGGAAAACTGGACAGCTACATGTAAAAGAATGAAATTAGAACACTCCCTGACACCATATACAAAAATAAACTCAAAGTAGATTAAAAACCTGAATCTAAGGCCAAACACTATAAAACTCTTAGAGTAAAACATAGGCAGAACATTCTTTAATAGAAATTGCAACAGGATCTTTTTCGACCCACCTCCTACAGTGATGAAAATAAAAACAAAAATTAACAAATGGGACCTAATGAAACTTCAAAGCTTTTTCACAGCAATGGAAACCATAAACAAGATGAAAAGACAGCCCTCAGAATGGGAGAAAATATTTGCAAATGAAGCAACTGACAAAGGATTAATCTCCAAAATATACAGACAGCACATGCAGCTCAATATCACAAAAAACAAACAACCCAGTCCAAAAGTGGGTGGGAGACCTAAATAGACATTTCTCCAAAGAAGACATACAGATGGCCAACAAACACCTGAAGAGATGCTCAACATCACTAACTATTAGAGAAATGCAAAACAAAACTACAATGAGGTATCACCTCACACCCATCAGAATGGCCATCGTCAAAAAATCTACAAACAATAAATGCTGGAGAGGGTGTGGAGAAAAGGGAACCCTCTTGCACTGTTGGTGGGAATGTAAATTGATACAGCCACTATGGAGAACAGTATGGAGGTGCTCCTTAAAAAACTAAAAATAGAACTACCATATGACCCAGCAATATCACTACTGGGCATATACCCTGAGAAAACCATAATTCAAAAAGACACATGCACCGCAATGTTCATTGCAGCACTATTTACAATAGCCAGGTCATGGAAGCAACCTAAATGCCCATCGACAGATGAATGGATAAAGAAGATGTGGTACATATATAGAATGGAATATTACTCAGCCATAAAAAGGAATGAAATTGGGTCATTTGTAGAGACGTGGATGGACCTAGAGACTGTCATACAGAGTGAAGTAAGTCAGAAAGAGAAATACAAATGTCATATATTAAAGCATATATGTGGAATCTAGAAAAATGTTACAGATGAACTGGTTTGCAAGGCAGAAATACAGACACAGATATAGAGAACAAATGTATGGACACCAAGGGGGAAAAGTGGTGGTGGAATGAACTGGGAGGTTGGGACTGACATAAATACACCACTGATACTATGTATAAAATAGATAACTAATGAGAACTTACTATATAACTCAGGGAACTCTACTCAGTGCTCTGTGGTGACCTAAATGGGAAAAAAATCCAAAAAAGAGGGGATATATGTATACATATAGCTGATTCACTTTGCTATAGAGTCGAGACTAACAAAACATTGTAAAGCAGCTATACTCCAACAAAAGTTAATTTAAAAAGTTATTACAGTGCACTATTAATAAAGACAGCATAGCACTTGCACAAAGTCACTAATGACACTGGAGACTAGAAAACAGGTTTATATACGGAAAATGATGACATCAGAGTTCCTTTGGAAAAGTACATCTTATTTAATTAATATGATTGGGAAAAGTGTTAAGTAAAATTAAACTTAATTTTTTTTATATTTTAAAATAAATTTCTAATGTATCATAGAAAAAGTGAAATACAGGTTTTTAGAAAGTTAGGAAAGATTTAAGAAGAACTTATTATTTTAAGATAGGTACAAGTTTCTTTAAATACATTAAGAAAATGCATTTAAGAAAATGTTGATGAATTGAATTTGGTTAAAAATGAGACAAAAATGTATCAAAAGGCACTTGTAAGAGAGTAAAATACAAGTCACAGAGAAGGAGAAGATTTTTGCAAAGTCAATTGTCATGTTATATTTCTAGGCTGGCTTGTTGGTAGATGGGAATCTTGCACTGTTGTTGTTCCTACATTGTTTTATAATACAAACAAAATATTTAAGGCATGCCAAAATTGCTTCATTTTCATATTTTAGACATCTCTGATGATAACTGATTAGTATTTTCCACTAATATAAATATTGTTATTTCTCTGGATTTTCAGTGAGATATATTTTCATGATTCCAATCTGGGAAGTTTCACAAACATCGGAGAGTCCTACCATCTTCTATGCAAATAATACCTCTTATGTTTGAACTACTTAGCTATGATCACATATAGTTTTTTAAATAAATACTAACAGTCTAAAAAGAGAATGATTTTAAATTAATATCAATAATAATATATTTAGGATGTTCAGCTCAAAATATATTTGTCATCCATTCATTCCTTGATAAAAAAAAGTGCAGAAAAAATCCCTCACATATATAGTCAACTAATATTTGACAAAGGAGTGAAGAACACTCAATAGGAAGAGGACAGTCTCTTCAATAAATGGTGTTGAGAAAACTAGATAACTACATGCAGAGAAATTAAATTAGACTGCTATCTTATAGCACTCATAAAAATTAACTTGAATTAAAGACAAACATAAAAGACTTGAACATTTATATACATATAAAATGGAATATTATTCAGCCATGAGAAAGAAGGAAATCCTGCCATTTGCAACAACGTGGATAAATCTTGAGGTTCATTATTCACATTATGCTAAGTGAAATAAGTCAGACAGTCAGAGAAAGATAAAAATTGTATGAATTCTAAACCAGCCAAACTCATAAAAACGAAGAGTAAAATGGTGGTTACCAGGTGTCGAGAGTTTAGTTAAGCTAGTCCCTGTGTTGCTTCCTTGGCATCCATTTTCCTTGGCCAAGAGGACTGCAAGGGCCTTAAACTGACATTCACCCCTCATGCAAGCACATTCCCTACATAACAGCCTACAGAATCACAAGTAAATATAAGTTCCTGATTGATTTTCCCAACAGTCCTTGTAATAAACATAAACAGTCTTCCTCACTCTCAGGGCCTTCCTCTTATGTGCCCTTGAGATGAGACTCCCATGGAGTTTATCAAAACCCTCAGTTCCCTTGTGATCTTTTGTTGAACTGAAGTTCACCACTCGACATCCCTGGGCTTTACTTAACAAGTGTTAATTTAATAAAGTCACAACCAGGGGCTGGGGAAGGGGGGAAATGAAAGAGATGTTGGGTCAAAGGGTATAAACTTCCAGTTATAAGATGAATAAGTTCTGGAAATCTAATGCACAGCATGGTAGCTATAGTTAACTGAATTATATAGTTGAAATTTGCTAAGAGAGTAGACAAATATTCTCATCACAAAAAATAAGTGTAATCATGTGAGGTGGTGGAAGTGTTAGCTAATGCTACAGTGGCAGTCATTTCATAATATATTCGTGTATCAAATCATCATGTTGTAAACCTTAAATTTACATAGTGTTATATGTCAATTATATCTCTATAAAGCTGAGACAAATAAATAAAACATCTACAAATATATATTCATACAACATATAAATATATGCTACAAAACTTTCATAGATTGCCTAAATGTATGCAATCTATTTTCTCTTTACATATATTTTCATTATCCATTGCTTTTTATTTTTTTAAAACTTGTATACAGGGCTTCCCTGGTGGCACAGTGGTTGAGAGTCCGCCTGCCGATCCTAGGGGACATGGGTTCGTGCCCCGGTCCGGGAAGATCCCACATGCCGTGCAGCGGCTGGGCCTGTGAGCCATGGCAGCTGAGCCTGCACGTCCAGAGCCTGTGCTCCACAACGGGAGAGGCCACAACAGTGAGAGGCCCGCGTACAGCAAAAAACAAACGAACAAACAAACAAAAAACTTGTATACAATTACTTCTAGCCTTGTGTTTATTCTTATTTATCTGATGCATTTCTGTCTTCTGTATTTTAGGACTCTAAATTAGGTCAAGGCATGTCTATTTTCACATACTATCATATCAGTACATAGAAGTTTTTATTAAAAAGAAATAAATTTTTGGAAATTATTTTTTGTTAAAATATAATTTATTTTAGAAAAATTGGTTCTATGTCTGGAGTCAAATATACTTTTCTGTCCCTTATTTGCTGTGGTATGAAATGTCTTTTATCTTCAAGGTCTTCACATTTTAAATGGGATTATATTCTCCCCTATTGAATTCTTGAAAAGGATCTAGTGAAATATGCCAAGTACAAACTGATGATCACTGAATAAACCATTTTGGGAGGCAATAATATGGACAAACATATTTTTACTTCTTATGGATACATGTGGTGGGTGTTTTCTTATGCTTTAGTAATAGCTCATTCTTTTATTTAAATGAATATTTCAAAGGAAGATAGCATAATTAGTAAGACAATTTTAGTGACAAGTGTTTGTCAAACAAACTCAGATTTTTCTGGATTTGCTGGGCCGATCAAGCTCAGATTGACAAGTTTGCATTCAAAGTTGTTAAACCCTTTGACAGTGGAAGACAGTGTTTGATAATATTGCATAGATATACTTCAGAATTTGAGTCTAGACATAGAGTATGTGATTTTGTCTTCTTAGGTAGAGTTTTTAACATATTTTGTGCATGTTTTTTCAGCAAGAATGATAGCTCAGTGAGTCAGCAGAATGCCATCCTGAGATTATACAGTAGAAAGTCACAGACCTAGTGTGGTTGTTCTTCATTGTAAGTGTCAATGTTTAGTGTGCTTTGGGGGAATATCAAGGCTATGCAATTATAGCCACAGGGCACATCACCAAAAAATTCAAACTGCTCTAAACAGTGGCATCATTCGAGTTATAAAAGGAAGTGATATCAAAAAGACCATGGGCATACTACCTCATTTAGGACACTTTTTCACAAGATGAAAAGATAAGGAGTAATATCTATCAGCAGAAGAGAATATGTATCTTAAAATATGTATTTTTCATGTTTAGACAATTTTTCATCTGCATTAAAGGGAAAATACTTGTATGCAATTAATAGGGGAAATAAAAATAAGTAATTAATAAAAGGGATATAATTAAGTACACTTTTTTAAGGCAGTTTCACCACATTGATTCTAATGCTGTGATGACAAGATTGTGAAACAGCACTAAGCAATGCTGATAAGTGTTATGAGTGTTTTCATTCATCTCTGACAGAAGTGAAATATTAATTTAGAAATATTAGAAGCTTTATAAATACTCATTACCTAAATTGTGTCTATTTCAAAATTAATTTGAAATTCAAAAATGGTTAATTCCTTAAGATGCTGATACAATATTAATAGAGGAAAAAAAAGAGAAAATGACCTAAATCTCTACATGTGAGGGAAAGGTTATGCCAAATATTTGCATATATGATTTAATATTATGCATCAATCAAAAGGTCTTCATATTATCTAGAAAATGGTAGGAACAATACTAGTCTTATCTCATAATCTTAACCATACAATACATCCACAAAATATCAGGGAATAAATGAAAAATAGTAAAACAAAATCAAAAGCTGCTACTGTATACAGAATATGAGCAATATTCAATTTCTTCTTACACTTATTGATTCTCTAAGTTTACTACAATAAAGAAAGCTTTATAATATAAAAGAAAAAAGAAAAATGTAACAGCAACTACAACAAACCCTACACCATTCTTACCCACATTAAATTATGGAGCCCAGGCTCAAAGCCAGGAATAATTCTGTATTCCTCTTTTTTTAAAACCTCAGACATAACCCAGTAGTAAACACTACAGTCTCTATTTTAAAACTGTGCCTCTAACAAAACTACTATCTTCACCTCCACTGCCATTTTGTAATCCAGTACACATTTCTGTCAAGGCAGGGTTCACCTTAGTTTCCCTGTTTTGAGTTTGTTCACATTTTTATCTTTTCTCTATACAGAATCCAGAGCCATCTGATAATATTGATAGAATAATGACACTCTCTTGATTAAAACTCTATAATTGCTTCCTTAAAAATAAAAACTTTTTATCATGGTCTAGAAAGTCCAGTGAGATCTGACTCCAGCCTACCTTTCCAATCTCATCATATCATTTTACAGTCTTCCTCTCGTTCACTACTATTTGGTCCTGCCAACCTTCTTTATGTTCGTAATTGTCACCCCCTTTTCCACTTCAAGTCCACGTATCCTCTCTACCCAGAATATTCCATCTCTGCTGGCTTATTGGGGCAGCCATGAGAACTGATATCTCAGATATCCAACCAGAGGGAAGGTAGCTGACAAAGACTCAGCCACTGTTCTCTGAAATTCATCTCTGGGTTTGCACCAAGGTCCCTGCTTCCCCTGGGCTGTTCCTGGTCAAGGGATGGACATAACAAGGATACGTGGGTAGGCTGCTCCCCAAGAGGCACATTGATCTCCTGACAGCTGACTTTGGTTCCAGGACTCACATGTCCTTGCCAAACTTCTCTTAGACTGCAGGGAGATCAGGATATTTTCACTTTCAACCTTCCCTTCCTCTGACCTTGATTTGAGGTCGTACTTGTAATGCAGTCTGATGGCTCTTCTAGACTTGCCCAGACTTGCCCCAATTTCTCTCACAGGCATTTTCCCTAAGAAAATTTTGGAAAATATAATATCATCTGGGCATTTGCTTTTGAGAGAATCTGAATATAGTCATTCTGTTCTTCATATCTTATCTTCTCTTCAGACAAAACCTACCTAATGTATAACTTCACTGATTACTCTGTGTCCCATTATCTTTTTTGTTTTTCTAAACAGCACTTTTCAAAATACAAAATTGTCTGGTTTATATATTTATTTTTGTATTTAATTTTGCACCACTACAATTTCAGCTCCCATGAGATCAGGGATCTTTTTGTCTTGTTCTCCAATATATCATTTTAGTAATGAGACATAGTGGGCACTCGATAAATATTTGTTAAACTAATTTATACGTAACCTGTAACTAATTTGTGACCAAGTGTATAAAATGGACTAAATACAGTTAAAGATTATGTAGCAGTTGACTAGATCAACAAAATATCCCTATCCATTCTGCTGCCTTACTTTCAACTTGCTTATATCAACACAAAATTGATCTCATGACACTGTAGGAATATATGTGAATATTTTGACAGTGTCTAAGTCACCTCTTCAAGCTAGAGTTATGTCTTTGAAACTAAATGGGGAAATTTAAATGAGGATTCTTTCAGTCTTCAATTTTCTAACCCACCTGGAACATTTTGCATTCATTACCACCACCAATTCTCAAAAAAGTGTCTTTCATGTCCTTGTTGTAACACTTTCATGTATTCAGTCCTATAAACCTCCTCCATTGCTGGCCCTATTTCATCTTCCTCATTTGGGCATGTGACATACTGAAACTCGAGTTTAGGTCTTATGCTTTTCTCAGTTACAACTTCAACCATCATACTTACACAGGTGACTCATTTTTAAATTTTACTTCCTGATAGTATATATCACATAAATTGTATATAAATATTTAAATAATGTCTAATATAACTTTAAATCCATATTTTAATTTAAATTATTTTTAATACAATTTTAATTTCATACTATTTAAATATAAAATATATAAACATTTCAGATTTATACTATAGAAAAAGCCTAGGTTTTATAGTTATAAAGACTGCAGTTAAAATTATATGTCTGTCACTCAGTAGTTACTCGAATTTGGACAACTTTTTTAGAGTCTCCTGAAGTCCTAGTTTTGTCATTTAAAAAAACTGAGGTAATGAGAACCACCTCACTAAAGTTTTAGTTTCTGGCATGCATTACAAGCTTAATGGTATGCTGTTGTTAATGTTATTTAAAAAAATAGATTCTGGGATGCATACCAACCCTTTTACCAATATTTGCCTAATTGTATAAATTTAAATTCTTAGCTTTTTACTTTTAAATGCCAAATACAAATTGAAATAAATCATAATAAGTAGATAAAAGATCAAATATATGAGTGAATTAATTTGCTAATAACTTTTTTTTTCGCTTAGTATGAAAAATATAACCAAGAAGAAATTTAGTAAATTGACTATTTTCTAGTCATAATCCAAATCCCTGGCAGTCTGGTTGGTGTTTATAGTAGAGTGATAGTACCTTATATAATCCATAAATGCTTTAACCTTAATGGTTGACAAAAACTGATGAAGTGGTAGTGCAAAATTTTTCATAAACAAAAGGACAGAAATACATATAAACCACACATCACGTTCAGGAAGATTATGATGTAGAGTTATCATCTAGCTCTGTAGTTACCCATTGTTGAAGGTTACTAAATCCACTGTTTCTTCTACTCTTTCCTCTCTATCTTTGGTCACGCAGTAGTGCTAATGTGAAAGCACTGACTTCACAAAATTGCCAGAATACAAAAGAGAAGTGTAAGTGTGCACTTCTTTCAGGAAATATATTGTTTTTCAAAATGTGCAGCAGCTTTGCTAATTTAGTAAGATATTAAAATATACACAAATATGCACCTGTAATCCTTTGATTTAAGCATAAATGTTAAATAGAACAGAATATAAAGATAGAATATAAAATGATATATTTGTGCCAGTGAGCCCTTTCTGTTAAAAGCAATCTTATAGAATGCATTCTGGGCTATATAGCTGAGAGTAATGTTTCCAAACAGATTGCAATTTGTGTGGCACCCACAAACAGCACAGAACATTGATAAATACAATTTCATGTTCCCTTTCTCTTTACTAGTGAAGCAATGATAATGTTTAGTAGGTTCAAGATAAATATGAAATGCATTTATACTAACTTTAGATTCCATGCAAGGGAATCACTTAAAGCATTTAAATTAATTATGAATTCATTTTCAACATTAATTTGTTCTTAGATACTTTATTTGATGAATCCAGAATATTTTGTATTTTTTTTTTTTTTTGCGGTACGCGGGCCTCTCACTGTTGTGGCCTCTCCCGTTGCGGAGCACAGGCTCCGGACGCGCAGGCTCAGTGGCCATGGTTCACCGGCCCAGCCGCTCCGCGGCACGTGGGATCTTCCCGGACCGGGGCACGAGCCCGTGTCCCCTGCATCGGCAGGCGGGCTCTCAACCGCTGCGCCACCAGGGAAGCCCCAGAATATTTTGAAACATAAGTAAAAATGAAGCCAGATTCAGAGAGAACTTTCTCTTTCTAACCAGGATTATGTTGAAAGTTTGGTCTCCAATAAGGGGCTCAAGATCAATATTATCAATATATATTGGAAAGTTAGATGTGTAATGCCATACATATTGACTGTAAGAAGTAAGTTAATGCGATGCTTTTGGGATATTATATATGGAGAAAGCATAAAATTTTTATCTCTCTTTGCTTTTTTAATAAACCTAAAGCATCTTTTCTTCATTTAAATGTAATGATACAATCTTGAAAAATGAATATGCTATAAGTACAAACTAGTTCAGTTATTTTTATTGATGACTACTACCATAATTTAAAAAATGCTAAACTCATAAGTTGCCCATATATACAGAGTGAGAACATGTCAAAATTTTAGCTCATTAATAAGAGAACAGGAAGATGAAATACCTGAGGCAAAAAGAGTTTGAGAAACTGATCTTTTGATATAGATATAGATAGATATGAATAAAGATATAGATAGATATGAATCCTGCAATAAGATTACCAAATTAAATCTGAAAGAGATTAATCTACCATAGGAAAATAAAACAAAAACTTTGGGGTTATTTTGTCTAA
Source organism: Lipotes vexillifer (assembly GCF_000442215.2). Taxonomy (NCBI): domain Eukaryota; kingdom Metazoa; phylum Chordata; class Mammalia; order Artiodactyla; family Lipotidae; genus Lipotes; species Lipotes vexillifer. The sequence continues at coordinate 737,130 of NW_006782724.1, read as the reverse complement.
TAGTAGAAGAAAAATCTTTTGAATCTGACTAGTTTGCATAAGTTAACATCTGACTTCATAAAAGCTAAGCCTTAATAAATACTATATAGTTACATTTTTTTAGTCAGGTTATTCTTAGATGGACTTATTAAGAAATGTTCTAGTGTGACACTGTAGGAACAGACATTTATTGGCTTACTTACAGATTTTGTATACTTTTTAGTAAAATTGGTTTGATTATTTAATAAAGATTAATACACTAATTTCTTAATAAGTACCTACTTTTATTGAGCAGTCTGTCAACCATAGATAATAGCCCTATTTTTGGTACACATAGTTAAAACAGATCTAAATTCTAGTTAACATATCTTTCAACTCAATATTATGACAAAATTATTTTAAATTTAGGTTCTTCAAATCCCTCCACTGAGATTAATTTCTACATCAGTCATATGTTAATGTCCTATGAACAGAATAGGAAATTGTCTTTGCTTAAAACCAGTAAGAAATTTGGGCTGGTGATGGGGCTGAGAGGTAATTTTATAGGCACGAACTCAAGAGTGTAAAAGGAAAACTTTATTTCTTATTATCTATAATTATAACTCAATAAATGTAATTCAGTAATTCAATAATTATTTCTCAATGCTTTCCCTTAACTCTTAAACCCACATTTCCACTGGTGGTTTTTAATCAAATATTGCCAATTAATGGTCAACTTAGTCATTTGTCAACTGAACCATAATTTCATTAAATCATATTTAGTGAGTAATATATAGGCATGTATTAAATATACTGATTTTAAATAATACCTACTCAAGTGTTAAAGAGAAACAAATTTGTTTAATAAATGATCCCATAGACCAAATGCTTAAAAATCTACATGAAAATTTTATGCATATAAATAATCAAAATATAAAGTAATATGCCAGACTACTAATAAAAGTAAAATTAAAGCCATGAGTTTAAGAAATAGAATATTTCTTGCTGTGGTTGATAAAGAAAGTCTGCAAAAGTTAGCACATAAACAGGGGCTTCAGAAAATAGCAGATTATTGGTGCCGTAGAAAAGAACAATTTCATTGTGTCTTCTAGTTATTAACACTGCATATGATGTTCAGCTCTATATGAAGTTAACTAATGTCCAGAGATCAGGGAAAGATAAAATGATAAAAATAAAGTACTACATCATTAGTTGAAGTCAGAATGGAAATGAGACGCAACTGAAGAAACTGATGACTCTTCAGTCTGATGCCCAGTTCATATGTAAACACTCCGAAATTTAGATGCTCCCTTCCGAAGAAACAAAACAAACAAACAAACAAACAAAAAAGGAAAAATCTTTAATTGTATTAGTGTTTTTCCCAAAACCAAGACTGAGAAAAAGGTCCAGCATGACTAAGTTGATAATTGGCAATATTTGATTTAAAACCGTCTGTGGAAATGTGGGCTTAAGAGTTGTGAAATTATTGGGAAATAACTATTGAGTTATAATTATAGATACTGAAAAGTCAAGTTTTCTTTTTATACTCTCAAATTTATGTTTCTAAAATTACCTCTTAGCCTCATCCCCAGGCCAAATTTCTTATTGGTTTAAGAAGAGAAATTTTCCTATTCTTTTTTTTTTTAAATCGACAAGACTTACTACCCTCAATCAGTTTATATTCTCATCTGAGCTTCTTGGATGATAAGGAAAAAGGAAACCCTGCTGAGAGAACTGGGAGTACATAGAGTGTACGCAAATACACTCTACAAAATAAAACACGGCACAAACCAATGTGTATGCAAATTCCCCTACAGGGCACAGAGACACTCTAGGGAGAGAAAAGTAGGAGGATATTATGAAATAGCTGAGACAGGTTTTCTCTGTCCTACTTTCACCATTGTATCCATTATCCAACATTTTAGCAGAAGTGACAATTTTCAGTATCCATTTCCCTGAGTAAGGTTAAAGGCTCATACATTTGAAATAGTAAATTTTAATTTAGATTTTTAAAGTAAACATAATCTTGACTTTTTAAAAGCTATATTCTTTGCTTTCCTCCCTTTCTTTCTTTCTTTTAATTAAGGATTAGTTTTTAGTATTAAGGGTGAAGGACCTTGTATTATACTATAAGTCATAGAGCAGGAAACTGTGCACTGACACTTCACATTAAAACATAGGGTCAAAGATGAGAAGCAAAGGACTATGACTAGTTAAGTACCTGAGAAATTTTTCTTGCTCATGTCCTAAGTAGTAGATAATAGAAATACCAAGTAGAATGAACCAGAGCTGAGGAAATCTTTGCATCCTTTTCTTGTTGAAGCCAGACAAAGCAATTGCTTTTGCAAAGAGGAACCATTAATAATATTAAAAGTAAAGAATAGCAGTAACTCTATAGGAGATATTGTGCCGTACCTTATTTAGAAAGAGTTATCAAGTCACGTTTAATTTTCCATGTTCAAAAGTCTCCCATGCTTCCCATGAGGAGTAAGGAAAAAGAAAGAATTAGCTGTGGACTTGGTGAGGCTTCTAGGTTGGATCCAGAAGTTCGCAGCTATACCTCCATAAAGATCATGACCCCAGAACAGAAGTATGAAGGCATCTTCAGCAAGAATGAAGTAAGGAAACAGAACAAAGAACCAAGAACTGACCGGATGAATCACTGAATCACACGCTTAGCGAACTCAAGAATAAGAACAATAATATCTGAGGAGAAACAACAGAACTCCTTACATGTACCAGGTGTGTCAGTTTCAGGTACTCAAAGAAACAGACACTGACACATAGTTAGGAATGCGAATATTTACTGGGAAATAACGCTACTGAAAGGAAAAGAGAGGAAGCAAGATTGAGCAGGGGAAGCCTTTACATAGTGAAGCTGATTTAACAGTCTCTATCAGCTCAATAGGAAGCTCCAGAATAAACAGATACAATTAGATCCATGCTGAGTAGAAATGACTAAGCCTTTGTATGCTCAGTTACTTCTCTGCTCAGTGCAGAGAAGAGAATATCCTTGAATACCACTGTCTTGCTTACAGGTTTCACCCTGAAAATAGTGTGATCTTGGCTCAAAAGCTGAGAGAAAGACTGAGGCTCTCACCTAACCACCATCTTGGCAGCTGGGCAGCAAATCCTTTCTGAAAAGGGATCTCAGCATTGCATTTTCACATGTGTCATACCAACATGGCCTTTCTCAAGTCTCCCCTGACTTTCAAATCTTCCCATCATCCACTCAAGCATAGACCTTCTTTAGAAGGAAGAGTAGTGAGGGTGATGATATATACTCCTTATGCCAAGAAATACTTAGGAAAATTTGGGACTCACTGATTTCACTTTGAACTGGCAACATTTGGTTTTCCTCTATAACAAAAATGAGATTCAAGACTTAAGAAGTATGTAGTTATAGAGAAAACAGTAGGTAATCTTTGTACACCAAATTTTTTCTATTACAGTAAAACCCACTCTATATATTTTAAATATACAGAAATAAGGAAATTACATTGCCAAGAATCATCTGTAATTGTTGTTTTAGTTCTAGATTTCTAAACATATTTAAGTATAGAATGAGATTACTAGCTTTCAAAAATACATAAGCCAACCACTTACACAAATTCAACATTTCTCTTTCAGTGGATTATACAGCTATATTCTAGAATAAATTAAAAAAAAAAAAAGAAACAGTAGTGAATTACCCTCTCAGTGTACCCTACAAAGTGAGCTAAAAAAATTAGTGATAACTTCTAAAGGTGACTGTACTCACTTATAAATCCTGATGAAAGTAAATAACAGTGTCATAAAAAAACTATAAAACACAAGTAATTAAGAACTTACAGAAAAGAAAAAAATTCCAAAATTCCAGATACAAATAGAGGCAATTCACTCATGGGGGGAAAAAAAAAGATTTACTAAAGAAAAATGTAAACAAGGGTAATTTTCATCATCACTCATTTTCTCAAAGTTTCTCAAGAGACTAAATCTAAGAGAAATGCAGTAGGTGCCAGGTGCCCCCATATTGTAAGTAAGGTGTTAGGCTACCTATGCATATTTTTAAGACTATCAAAGGAATCCTGCAACATAAGTGATCTCCTACCTTCCGGTTTTAAGGAACAGAGAAGAATCAAAAGAAAAGGTTCTTTTGCAAGGATTTGTCAGTATGTGGCACATTCTACCTTTATCTCCATGGAGGAGGCAAGAGGAGAGTGTTTCCCTTAACCATAAGCCAGGGAAAGGGCCTTCAAGGAGCTGACTACTCAGTGTTTTCGTTTGTGGAGTAGTAAGGATAGGTATGAGAGACCGTGGCTAAATTGGACTGAGATGAAAAGCAGAGAGTGGGGGTAGGTATTGTATTGGGAAAAAGCTCTATTTCTACCTACTTAGGGAAAATGGTGCCTAATTAAGGGGATTATGAGGAATGTGTGGTGGAAGACAGGTCTGGAGCGATCCTGAGAAGGAACATTTCTAAGAGCATCATCTGAGGGCAAAGAAACACAATTGGGAAGATCACTAATTCCCAAGGAACAAAGTAGATTCTCGGGGAGTAAAGGCAGCATCTAGAGGAGACATATTTGGGTCTGGAAAATCATAGTTGGAAGCTACAAAAATATTTCAAGGAAAAACATCAATTGTCCATCACAGAGTGTTAGCTTTATGTATCAATACTAGATCACAAAAATCACTATCAGAAAGACTGTTCTGCTTTTTTTTTTCTTTAATGTTACCTCCTCATGAGCATGACACTAAAGAGGTTAGAAGCAGAAGCTAGGTAATGGGGTAGGAGGTGAGTGAGGGAAATTGAAGAAGTCACCCCTATCCTTCATGACAGTGTCCAAGACTTGAAGATATCCGACCTGAGGAATAGGACTATGTTTTAGTTAAGTGAAGTTTGGAGTTCTGATGATTATACTGAAGAAAAATTTAAGGAAAAAAATAAAAGAAAATATTTTTTAAATTATGGGGAAAGTTAAGAATCCTGCTCTAGCTTTTGCCAAAGAAAAACAGCTCACAAAACAGATTAGAGGCTCTGTGGAAAAAAGAACACTGCCAAATTACAGTTTTGACTTATTGAGCTCAAATCATGTAATAAGCCAGATTAAAAGTGCTAAATCTATTAGTTTAAAAAGTCATTTAAATCAATAGTAATCAATTCTATCAATGTTGCAGACGTAATGCTACTATACTATGCAGTTGGTTGCAATAAAAATTCAGACAAATTTCATGTAAAGCAATTTTTCAAAGCCTTTCAAGAACTACATGAAGACAGAAGAGTTTCATTTTTAGAAATGTAACCTGAGCAATAATCTAAATAAATTTTTTAAAGTGCCAAAAAATGATCATCATGGTTTCGTCTTTAAAAAGAAAGGGATTGAGCAGCTGGCTTGCAATCTATTTCCCAGCAGCTTATTCCCAGGAAAGAAAGAAGGCAAGTGACCCAGGTATAATCTCTTGGCATTGTCTTAGTGGGAAGTAAATTGTAGATTTGTGAAGTATATTCCAAAATCTTGCCAAGACTTGAATCAGTGGAAAAATGAACATTGTTCTTGTATAGGAAAACTAACTAATATAAAGATATTGATTCTTGGGGGCTTCCCTGGTGGCGCAGTGGTTGAGAGTCAGCCTGCCGATGCAGGGGACACTGGTTCGTGCCCCGGCCTGGGAAGATCCCACATGCCGCAGAGCGACTGGGCCCGTGAGCCATGGCTGCTGAGCCTGCACATCTGGAGCCTGTGCTCTGCAATGGGAGAGACCACAACAATGACAGGCCCGCATGCTCAGTGTGAATAACGTTACAGTGTGTCTCTTCCATCTTCATCTGGTCTGGAGTTTTACAACGAGGAACTAACACATAAAAAAGAAAGATGGCCAGCATAAAGATACATGTAAAGAAAACAGGCTGATAATAATTTCAGTGATGCAAGTAAAAGCTAACAATATTGAAATCACAGACATGTCATGTCTCTCAGCCCTTGCAAAAGTTTTATTTTGATGTTAATCTGGTTAAAACCATGTCAGTCTAAATAGATGTGTCAAGAAGTTAGGCAATTAAATAATACACTACTAAATAATCAATAGATCAAAAAAGAAATTACCCCTAACTTGTTACCAATTAATGTGTTTTTGAAACACAACTGAATTCCAGAAATTTTAGTCTACATTAATACCAGAAGTTCTTAAGTCATTATTCCTAGATTAGAGAGTCACATGGAAGCTCTGGTAGATTCAATGTAGAGAGAAAAAGACCTTCCTGATGTGATTCATTGCTGCTAATTGTGGCTATATTATGCCAGCCTTAACAAAGCTTCATTTAAGCTCCACCTTTAACTTTCCTTCAAGAGACTTTGTAGTTTATATGCAATTATTAGCAGACTGACTCAGAATCTCCATCAAGATTCTGTTCTTATAACTTCTGCCATTATTTTTGGTGAAGTTATAATCATTGCTCCCTCAAACACCATTTTCATCATCTTACTCAGGACACTGAAATAAATGCCCATATTACCTAACATAAGATCTAAAATTCCCAGTCCACTCCACATAGCTTCTCTGCTTTACTTGCCTCCTATGCAATTTAGACAAACCTATTTCTTTCAACTAAGCTAACCAGTTGGCCTTTGCTTTACCCAGGTTACTGATCTCAACACCCAATGTTTGCTTGTTGTTTTCACAATATCAATTGTGTTTCTTTTTATGTTATATTCCCTCTTTCCTATACCTTCGTTATGAATGTGGAGCCATTGTCTTTTTTTTTTTTGCAAGTAAAAAATGTCATTTCAGAACAACCATTCATAAAGCATTGACAAAAAAAGTCCTTAAATTATTTTTGATAATAAATGTGGCCTATTTTTGGCTATCACTATGAATATGATAAATTGTTAAAGTTATAACTTATAATGGAAAAAGTAAAGGAAATACAGCATATTCAGCTATGAGTTTAGAGAGAAACTTCATGGCCATTTATAGGCTTATATTGTTTCATAAACACATAGTCATTTGGAATGTTAAAGTTGAGTTATTCTATACTTAATGCAAATGCAATATTTGATAAATATCAAATAAATAATATTTGATAAATTTGATAAATAATAGATTTTGAAATTTGATAAATAATAGATTTGCATCCATTAATAGCTATTAATATTCATCACATTTGATATAAATATTAAATATCATAATTTAAAAATATTTTGTATTAGAACATTCATTATGGTGGCATCAGAGACAGAAGACCTAGAGAAACTGGATAGAAGCATTTCAAGATCTGATTCCATCTTCATCATTTTAACACAATTACATCATTAAACATAAGAAAATGATGTGCTTTTTCTTCTCAATGTCAAATTCAGCAGAGATGTCTTCAGTTGTTTCT